>NW_028254461.1:0-182694 GCF_964263255.1 Lissotriton vulgaris
AAATGACAACATTTGTATGTTTGTGTTGGTTTTGAAAAAAGATGAATAAATGGCATTGTCATTTACAATGCAATAGCTTAATCTCTCGCAAATGCTAAGAAAGGGAGGAAGGGAAGGGAACTAGAGGAACAGGAAATGATCACCAGAGAAATAATTGAAAGAAGACAACAGTCAAGTAAAGAAGAGGGAAAGGTGGAACCGAGAGGCAAAGGAAAGAGAGATGATAGTATGAAACGAAATTACATGGAATGAAAAATGAAGAAAATCAGATGGAAAAGACATACCAGGTGAAGTAAGACAGGAAAGAGTAAAATTAACAAAAAAACAAAAAGAATATCAACATAATTGTAATTGTAATTGTAACAGTATTTATTGAGCGCGATTGCTGCCCGTAGGCGTCCAAGCGCTGAGATGACCAGTAAGTGACGAAGGGGGAACTAAGGTACATAGGATTTGACAAACAGCAGTGTTTTTAGATTTTTACGGAATGAGAGGAGATCTGAGTTGGACCGGAGTGAGAGGGGAAGATCATTCCAGAGCCTGGCGGTGTTCAGCGAGAACAGTCTTCCCCCGGCCCTGGTTCGCTTTACTATGGGAACAACGGCAAGGAAGGCCTCCGTTGATCGCAGATTCCTAGTGGGATGGTAGGGGGTGACAAGATTACTGTTGATCGCTGGGCCTGTTTTCCAGAAGGTGCGATGCGCCAAGCACAGTGCTTTAAAGGCCACTCTCTGCCTCACTGGCAACCAGTGGAGACTTTTTAGAGCAGGTCTGGCAGACTGGGTGCGCGGGATTTCCAGCAAAGAACGTGCTGCACAGTTTTGAACAACCTGTAGTTTTCGGAGGGTAAACTCAGGTGCCCCCATGTATAGAGCATTGTTTGAGTCTAGGCGGGACTGGATAAGGCCTTGAACTGCTACCTTTTTAGCCTCTAGCGGAAGCAACGGGAGAACCTTCCTCAAGATTCTAAGTAGGCCAAAGCATGTGGCAGATAATTTTGTGGCCTGGGTGGAGAAGGAGAGTTTGTTATCCAGCCACACTCCCAGGCTCTTCACGCTTTCCTTGGGGATGGGGGGGGGGGGCCCAGTGCATTGGGCCACAAGGAGGTGAACGGCACTGGAGAGGATGGGCCTAGGAGCATGAGCTCCGTCTTTTCTTCATTTAGTTTGAGTGAGGAGTTGGTCATCCAACCCTTGACGTCCTCTAGACATTTTAACAAATCGGCTGGGGAATGTCTGCTGTTCTCAGTAGCCAGCGAGACCACAAGCTGGGTGTCGTCGGCGTATGACACGATTTTAATGCCATACGGTTCGACGACACTTGCCAGCGGCCTCATGTATACGTTGAACAGTACAGGGCTCAGGGAGGAGCCCTGTGGTACTCCGCAGCTCAGGGGTTTGCTAGTGGATATTGTCACACCGTCGAAGATCTGAAACGACCTCCCAGACAGAAAGGAGTCAAACCACCTTAGAGCGTCACCTGAAACTCCGATGTTGTGGAGACGGTCCAGCAAGGTGGAATAGCTGACCGTATCGAAGGCGGCACTTAGATCAAGGAGGATCACTGCCACTGAGCCTCCCTGGTCCAGTATCCTTCTAGTTTCTTCGGTGACTGCTAATAAGGCGGTTTCTGTACCGTGTTGCGGTCTAAAGCCTGTCTGGGATGTGTGTAGTAGCGAGTGGTTCTCCAGGAACTGAACCAGCTGTGCATTTATGCGCTTCTCTAGCACCTTGCTCACCCAAGGGAGAAGTGAAATGGGGCGGTAGCTGGAAAGGTCGTTTGGGTCTAGGCTGGGTTTCTTTAGTAGCGCCCGTACCATGGCCTGCTTCCAAGCTGTGGGGACAGAGCAGGCGGAAATGGACGAGTTTAGGAGATCCAGGATTACAGGCAGGGTGGCTTTACTTGCCTGCATCAGGACGTCTAGGGGAGCAGGATCACGGGGGGAACCCGACTTGACCAAGCGGGCCACTTTACTTAAAGTGTCGAGGTCGAGAGGAAGGAAATGCTCGAGAGAAGGCTGGTCTGGGTGAGGAGGTGGTCTGGGGGGAAGTGGTTTGATCGCTTCCGGGGGTGTAGCTGCGGATGGGAAGGTAGAATACATTTTTAAAACTTTGTCATGAAAGAAATCTGCAAGCTCGTTGCATTGCTCCTGGGTTTTGTTAGGGGGGAGCTGTGTTGGCACTAGAGCATTGTTTTATAATTTGGAAGATTTCCTTCGGTTTTGATTTCGCTCCCAGTATTTTCTCAGAAAAATGAGTGGCCTGGGCCATTCTGATCCCTTCTTTATAGGCTTTGATCGCCTTTTTGTAGGAGGTCTTTTTATCTGGGAGGAAATCTAAACGCCAGGCTCTCTCGCGTTGTCTGCAAGTGCGTTTAAGCTGTCTTAGAGAGTCAGAAAACCAGGGGGCAGATTTCTGTAGTCTCTTCGAAAAGGATCTGCGAAGCGGGAGAGTCGAATCTAATGAATGGGTAATCCAGTATCCGTAGTTGTCATTTGCCACATTAGGATCTAGGCAGGGTGAAGGGCGGGTGGAGTCCAGTTTATGCAGCCAAGACTCCAAGGGGAGTTTAGACCAGTTCCTCCTGATGGTGACTTGGGGAGATGCTTGGGGGGTCTTATGTGTGACCCAGGTGAAAGGGACCAGAAAGTGGTCTGACCATGGAAGGGGGATGGGTTGATCGACAGTTAGATCCAGGCAGTTACTAAATATGGGATCAAGTAAGTTGCCTTTTTCATGGGTCGGAGCAGCCACCAGTTGGGAAAGTTGGAGGGCTTCCAGATCTTCTAGTAATTCTGAGCAAGTGGTCTGCAGGGGAATTAAAATGAAGATTCAAGTCCCCTAGGATCGTGTGGTTAGCGGACGAGAGAATTCTTTCCGCTATAATTTCTGGCAGGGACCTGTGAAACATTTTTACAGGCTCAGGGGGGCGGTAGATCAGGGTACCTGAGAAGGAACTATTTGCATTGAATTCTATGCAGAATGCTACACTCTCATAGTCAGGGATAGTATCTGCTGTAGTACGGCATTGGTACTGGTTCTTCAAAATGATCGCCAGACCTCCGCCTCTCCCCACCGGTCTATCCAATCTAAGGATATGGTAGCCTGCGGGTAGTGCTTGAACCACGTCTGGCTCGGAGTGAGCAGTGAGCCATGTTTCTGTCAGGAAAACTGCGTCTGGCTTTTCCTCCTCGAGCAGCATGGAAATCTGAGTGCAGTGTTTTGGTAAGGAGCGGCAGTTTAATGCGTACATGCGGTACGTTGGTACCTCGGCCGACGGAGTTTTGCGAAAGGAGTGCTTGCACCCCAAACATAGGGCAGGTAGTTCTGTGGGGGCATATATATGGGGGCACTGGGGGGTGACGTTCCTACCTATGCTGCGTAAGGCCGCCGAGCTGTAGGTCCTGCTATGGGCAGGAAGGGGACCAGGGTTTGTGGCCCTGGGTCCCGGCTGGTCGCGGACGGGCGCAGACGGGCTTGCCTTAGGCGCGCCTTCGGCGCGCAAACGGCGCTCCCGCTGTGCTCGTCCGCTGCGCTTCCTGTGCATGCACATTTGTAGGGCGAGGGGGCGTGGCCTCTAGTGGGCGTGTCCGTCGAGCGCGCCTGCTCTAATGGCGGCCGCTTTGTTATTGAGTATAGCGCGACAGCGTATGCACCGCTGTGTGCTTCAAGAAGTAGTTGGTAGTTTTTTAAAAGTTACAGTGCAAGTAAACAGTGACACCACACAAAGCTTTAAAAACTCGATTTTGCCAAGGTTTGTTACAGTACCTCCAGCTCCCGGCTTCCGCCTCAGGACTGGGTTAGTGATCAGTCGTTGCGCTGAAGATCAGCGTTTAAGTAGTCAAAGGGGCGTGGCCTCTAGTGGGCGTGTCCGTCGAGCGCGCCTGCTCTAATGGCGGCCGCTTTGTTATTGAGGATAGCGCGACAGCGTATGCACCGCTGTGTGCTTCAAGAAGTAGTTGGTAGTTTTTTAAAAGTTACAGTGCAAGTAAACAGTGACACCACACAAAGCTTTAAAAACTCGATTTTGCCAAGGTTTGTTACAGTACCTCCAGCTCCCGGCTTCCGCCTCAGGACTGGGTCAGTGATCAGTCGTTGCGCTGAAGATCAGCGTTTAAGTAGTCAAAGGGGCGTGGCCTCTAGTGGGCGTGTCCGTCGAGCATGCCTGCTCTAATGGCGGCCGCTTTGTTATTGAGGATAGCGCGACAGCGTATGCACCGCTGTGTGCTTCAAGAAGTAGTTGGTAGTTTTTTAAAAGTTACAGTGCAAGTAAACAGTGACACCACACAAAGCTTTAAAAACTCGATTTTGTCAAGGTTTGTTACAGTACCTCCAGCTCCCGGCTTCCGCCTCAGGACTGGGTCAGTGATCAGTCGTTGCGCTGAAGATCAGCGTTTAAGTAGTCAAAGGGGCGTGGCCTCTAGTGGGCGTGTCCGTCGAGCGCGCCTGCTCTAATGGCGGCCGCTTTGTTGTTGAGGATAGCGCGACAGCGTATGCACCGCTGTGTGCTTCAAGAAGTAGTTGGTAGTTTTTTAAAAGTTACAGTGCAAGTAAACAGTGACACCACACAAAGCTTTAAAAACTCGATTTTGTCAAGGTTTGTTACAGTACCTCCAGCTCCCGGCTTCCGCCTCAGGACTGGGTCAGTGATCAGTCGTTGCGCTGAAGATCAGCGTTTAAGTAGTCAAAGGGGCGTGGCCTCTAGTGGGCGTGTCCGTCGAGCGCGCCTGCTCTAATGGCGGCCGCTTTGTTATTGAGGATAGCGCGACAGCGTATGCACCGCTGTGTGCTTCAAGAAGTAGTTGGTAGTTTTTTAAAAGTTACAGTGCAAGTAAACAGTGACACCACACAAAGCTTTAAAAACTCGATTTTGCCAAGGTTTGTTACAGTACCTCCAGCTCCCGGCTTCCGCCTCAGGACTGGGTCAGTGATCAGTCGTTGCGCTGAAGATCAGCGTTTAAGTAGTCAAAGGGGCGTGGCCTCTAGTGGGCGTGTTCGTTGAGCGCGCCTGCTCTAATGGCAGCCGCTTTGGTATTGAGGATAGCGCGACAGCGTATACACCGCTGTGTGCTTCAAGAAGTAGTTGGTAGTTTTTTAAAAGTTACAGTGCAAGTAAACAGTGACACCACACAAAGCTTTAAAAACTCGATTTTGCCAAGGTTTGTTACAGTACCTCCAGCTCCCGGCTTCCGCCTCAGGACTGGGTCAGTGATCGAGAAAGTAACAGAAGAGGAACAACAATAAGAAATGAATGAAGAAAAGAGAGAAGCGAGGAAAGAGAACAAATAAAACTGAGAGAGCAATGAGATGAAAGCAAAGAGAAGATAAAAACGGAATGAAAGACACAACAAAGAAATCGTAGAAATACCAGAAATGAATAAAAGTTAAGGTGAGGGAAATGTAGACAAGTGGAAGACAGGAAGTCGAAATAGAACGGCCAAAAGAGGAGCTTGGTAGGAGCAAGGAAGCGAAATTAATGAGGAAGCAGATTGACGCAAAGGCGAGTTGGCAGAAAAAAAAGCAGTAAGAAGGTAACGTAGATTAATACGCAAACCCATATTCATATATGTATTTGTAGTTTTCATAATTTGTCCTTGTGTAGCACCTCATACCATATGCTGATATACTCACATAAACCTGCACGTCGTCATGTTTCTCTAGTTATCTATTGCTGTCAATCGTATTAGGTTGTTGTTTTACGCTAATTCGGCGGTTATTTCCTCATGTTCTGTCAAGATTCTTTGAGTCACTGCTTCACATACATCCTTAAAGGCATTTCAATCACATTTACATTTATCATGAATTTATAGGTATATATACAATTCAAGCAGTCACTAATGAATCCATATGCTGAATTATAAATTCGTGCTCGCGGGCAGGTTTTGTGCCTAACTACACGTGTGCTTGCGATGTCACCTTTATTTTCATTTAAAATATGTGGATGGTGCTAATTTGCACCAAAGGGCCGCTTATGTCAATGTTACACGGGTGATATTGCTGTTTCGTGTATTTCTTATTTCTTCTGAACCTGTATATTGGGGTGATGGTACATACATTTTATGGTGATGCTGATTTGCATCAAATTACTCTTTGGTGCCACATTACAACATTGTATGGCTGTGCTAATTTTTCTCCATTTATTTTTGCAACGGCGTGCGGTTTCGTGGCAGCAGTAACCAAGGTTCGACTTTTGTCAGAGCAGGGACACCCCACCTTCTCTCACAACTGCCTGTCCTGACTGAGGCTGCGGGGCGGGATAGCCCCTCACACAGACCCACCGCACTCGCCACCGGCCGGTAGTGCCGCAATGGCTGCGTCGAGCATTTATACTTCCCTCACCTTTTTCCTTTTAAAATAAAACAACACATACATTCAGTGCCCGGTGGCGCTGGCACTCAGACAACCCCCTCCCATCACCCGCCTGTGTCAGTGCTGGCAAAGGAGCCGCCTGACCCGCGGCGCGAGTGAAGCCACGGCTCTGAGGCGGCTGCAGTGCGTGAGACACCCTGGAGTGCGGACAACGGGGGCTGGAGGAGTGGGGCGCTCAGTGTGATCCTCGGCAGACCATGGGAAGGGCGATGTGCAGACTTCTCTTGGTGAAGAGGAGCAGAGTCATGTCACATCTGTCCATTAGATTCATCAACCACAGGTTGCAAAGCAGCCATCTACTGGCTGTAAAGCGCTTCAACACCCTCTCAGTGGTAGTAAGTGCTATCAAACTATCACAAGCTGCCCACGCAGCTGCTTCTTATGAACAAGAGCACTCCATGACACAGCCTTTTGTCTTTTAGCCCCAACCCTTTCAGACTGACTTCCTGCTGACGTAAAAGGTTCCTTTTCTTCTTTATCTTCTTTATAGGGCCATCTGGACCCTTAATGAAGATAAGAAATCTTTTACGCCAGCAGTAAGTTAAGGAACCCAGTCTGAAAGGGCCACCGTTTAGCATGAACGGTCACGCCAGCCAATTGAAAAAAGGGGAGGGGCTTAACCTTGCTAGTGAAAATACCTCTATGTCATTAAGTCTCGCCAGCTCGACTGCGCATGTGCGCAGTCTTTCGCAGGTCGAGAATCAAAAATGAGCTCCCAGATGTGGATGAGAGCACATCAGATGTCCACTCTAAAAGAAGTTGCAACTTAATAGATGAGATATCAAGTACTAGACACAATAGTCCAAATGGTGTCCAAGCACTTGACACAGTGGAAAAATTAGCTTTCCAAGGTCACAGACTACAACAGATTTGGGGACAGTGCATCTGGGGCCACATTATAAATGCAGCACATTTTACTTCATTGTCCTGGGACTACCTTTTAAAAAGTGCGCCCAGCACAATGAAGGAATGTGTGTCATATTATGATGAATACACTGCGCTCAGGGTAACCCCAAACTTACTCTGCCCTCGGGCAGCCCATTCTGTGAAAAATGGAGCAGTTGCTTTGAAGCTGCTCTGTGTTTTCACAGTTCAGGTGGTAGGCCGTCTGCACTTCTAAAGGGGTATAGAGATCCCCTAGCAGGCGGTGCAGTCTCTGACTGCACCCTCCTGCTTGGGGATGTCTGGGGGGTCATAGGGCCCCCTTTTCCCCCTCCATAGGGCTGCTCCCAGGGGAGCACTGACAGTTTGCCACCTTTCAAGTGGCACACTGTTAGTGCGCCTCCAGAGAGCTTCTTTGCCATTGTGTCCATGTCTGTGTTACAGCGCTGGCACAGAGGCAAAGGAATTCCTTCATTTGCATGGGGCATACCCCCATGCAAATGAGGGAACTCCCCCTGAGGATACCGCTGGTGTTTATGTGCATGAGCACAAGAGTCTGCATCCCCTTCTGTAATACCAATGTGCCCAAAGGGGCATGCAAAGCGGGCACAAACATAATGGGTACTGCAAAGCCAGATGCTTTTATTTTCTTTTTTATATGAAGTAATGGGGAAGTTGGGGGCCTATGAGTAGCTGAATGGCAAAGAGGAGATTGTTAAGCCAAGTAGAGCACAGCTAAGGCTGCACAGGCAATTTACCTCATCAGGCATGTACCTGGGTGGCTGGAGTCATTGTAGATGGTGCTTTGAAGGTTGATTATCGCTGTATCTATTTCAAACATGCTGGTGTTTAAGGCAACATGAAAGGTTTTGGCAAAAAGAAGAGAGACAGAGGGAAAAGGAGAGAGAGAGAGAGAGCATATTTAAAGAGAGAAAGTGACTGAAAGAAAGAGCGAGGGGAGCAGGACTCATTCAATATTAGTGCAGAAATCTTTCTGGCTCCCTGTTCGGCCCTAAAAATCCCAAGACGGATATGTTGGGACTCTGGACAATCCTTTGTAGAACTTGAAAGTGGTAGGGAGTGGCACTGAATGCCACAGCACATTGTGGGATGAGGAGCCCCTGAAGGCCACTTAAAGGGCTTCACCTTCAAAGGTGAACTGGCAAGGGCAACAAGACATTATAGTAGGACAAAAGAGTGGGCAGACAACAGTTGCACGAGTGTGAAATAAATAAGTGGGTAATTATCTGAAAGCAGGCCTTCAGTGGAGGCAAGCTAGCCACGTGGTAGGAAAAACACAGGACAAACAAGAGAACACAAAGAAGGAAGAGGAAAGGTTTGTGAGAAAGCCCAAAATTACTTCAACAGATCATACTTTTCTTTTTTTTTTATTTCAGTAAAACATTTTATTGAAATTATATATATATACACGGTGCATTACACTTACATGGGTGGATCTAGGTTTTCAAACTGATAGGAGCTGAAATGGTCATTGGGTTGTATGTCTAGATCATATTGAGGGGCTCTAACCCTATAGAGCAGCCGGCAAGATATAATCCATAGACCTTGAGCTTAGAACTGTCTTTGATCTCTTATGTTAAAATGTGATGTGGAAAGCTAAGTCTTAGTGATTTTTCGAGAACCCTACTATTATTCCTGGCAATGGCTAAATATTCTTAAAGATGCAAGAAACGTGTTACAGGTACCCATCTTTTTGAGAATGACTGGGAGCTTAATAAATTGCATTTTATTAATCAAAATAGATTTTAGGCTTGTAGCCTTTCTAGACTATATCAATGCAGCCACTAATAGAGAAATTCAGGCTTGGCATCTTGCCCATGCCTCTTTTTACAGAAAGATGTTTTCACACTCTATCCAAGTCTGCTAGGTGCATACTTCTTCCCTTTCGTTTTTGGGATCATAACACCAACAATAAAAACAATCATAATTAAAATCGCTCATTTTTGAAAATGTTGCGGTATATGTGGATGATGGTTATAAGCATGACTTATTGTTTTTCTCTGTTCTCATGTCCACATATCAATCACCTGTGGGCTATCATTTCTGGCCCAATTTCCTGACACGGATTCTGAGCAAACTGCTATTTGTCTGCAGAAAGATAACCGAATTTACCTCACTGCTGAATAGGATTATGAAGGTATGGGGGGGCGTACCAAGCATGCATCTTCATCGTATACTTTTTATTCCTGGATTTTTCTTTTTTTAATATTTCCGAGCTGTACAGCAGTCATCGAGTGGTGCAGTGATTTGAAGTAAGGGAACCCGATACTTCTTTTTGGCTACACAGGCTGATACCAGGAGAAAGTCCAGCACCCAGAAACACAGCTGAGATTTGAGTCTCGTGATAGAACATATTTGCGAGCGGTTCAGACTATTAACTGCAAGCACGCGCAGCAACAACAGTATATGAAACACTCACAAGTGACGAACAGGCTAGCATAGATAAAATATGAAGGTAATTTCCAAATTTCCCTAAATTAGTAGGGAATTTTCTAAACTTCCCAAATCTCTCACGAGTTCATTAAAATCTGTTTCATTGATAATGGACGGACCTTCAGAAAACCACCGCCTCACTGCTTGCAGAGCTGCAGTGTGAGGACTATTATAAAAAAAAAAGCATGGATGGAGAAATTACATTTCAACTTTTAAAAAAATCTGTCAAAAGGCCTGACGTGGTTAAAAGACGCTGTTTCTGATTTCTGAAGTCATAAAATGCAATATTTGTTTTTCCTTTCTGCCGCTTGTATTAGTATTTCCGTTTCAGTAAGTAATGCAAAATTACTGCTCGACATAATGACGTGTTATTTTTGTTGGAATAAATGTCAGTCTGCATTTGGTAGATTTTTGTTTTACCTGTGTGATCTAAAATCAGCCTTGTAAAGTGGCCGCCTTGAGTTGAAATAGCCTGACAGCTCTGACTCAGATCCTCTGAGCCTCTGAGCAATAAACGCTCACCTGCACCAAACATTGTTATCTCCCTTCCCTTCTGGTGTACCCTCTTCCACTCACCTGGAACTGAACGCTTCCCTTCCTCTTATCTTATCACGAAAACAAGGAAATGCCACTCTGGACATGTAAATATGACCTCTGTGAACTGGGAACGAGGCGTCTAATGAAACATGGCTTGAGATCTATTATGCAATCTAAAATATACCCGGGGTCGAGCCCTTAATTTGACAAGTAAATATCCTTAAAAGCTGATTCTGGGAAATGCTCATATTTTTAAATGCAGAACCCCTTCCACTGTCTGTACTTAACTTGCTTAGAATTATGGGGTTCTGAATATTTAGAAACTTACATTGTGACTTTATAGCCAGAGTCCTCTATAATGTCTAAGTTATTTTGTGGGTTTCAATTTTTTTTAAATTGTTTTCTATTTGTGAAAAATACAAACTCGGACTATTTTTTTCTTAGGGATTTGCGGATTTTTTTTTTCGTCTAATAATTTCACATAAACCGAATTATTGGTCCTGTGCGTAATCGGCAGAATTTCAGTTTTTCACACCCGTCCACTGATTGTGCGGCTGTTGCTCGCTTGAAAATTGGTTCATGCAGAAAAGGTCTTATGGAAAACTAAACCTGGATGTGTTTCACAGCCTCTTGTGCTGCACTGGCAGCGTTCACCAGGACTCTTTCGAACTTCATGGCAATTGAAAACTGATTTCTCTCCTGCCGCTTGTACTTGAGGACATAATTCGCACATACCCACCCACTCTTATTTCCTGTAAAAGCCATATTGCTTTTAATAGTGTTATTATTATTATTTATTTTGTAAACAAGCAATTTCACCCAAGCCATGTTCTTGATGTGAATAAATAAATAATATATAAATAAATATATATTTTTGGGGCGGCATCCACTGAAGTTATGTGTCGAAATGCACTCACCCTGTACTCCGGTGCACACTTCAGCCCTTGTTTAATGGCAGAAAGTAGAATTTTGGTAGAGAACTGCAATCCATTAAAAAAAATTATCTAAGTCTGAAGGTAAGCAGAGACCCACCCCAATCTATGTTAGGTATCCGCTGACGCTCCTTCACGGCCAACCATAAGTTTGGACTTTTCCTGGTCTCGCACAACTTGTTGTCCACGTTTGGTGCTTTCACCTTTTAGGCACTAGGGGGCATATTACCAACAGTTAGCGATATTTATCGCTAACTGAGCTTAGAGTTAGTTTTTTAACACTGCACTTCGCCTAATATTATCGCAGAGATAAGGTCCTATTACCAACTTTTATCTCAAAGGCAATAATATTGCAGACGTTAGCGTGAATATCGCTGGAAAAGTAGCAGTGTTCACGCATTAGCGAGCAAATGCTGTTAGCCATGTTATCCACCTCCCATTGGATAACATGGCTAAGAACTGGTATTTGCAGGCGTTAGCGTTTGGCGATATTTGCGATTAGCGCAAATATTTCCATCGCTTTACCTTTCTTGGTAATAGGCGATAGCAATGTTAGCGACTGCTGTCAGTCGCTAATGGGTTGGGTACGCCCGCTTTGCATGTCATTAGCGATAAATATTGCTGACATGCAAAGCGGGCCCCAAACCGCTCCCTATCACCTACAAGCTTTCGCTAACTGGTGTTAGCGACAGCTTGGTAATAGGGCGATGGAATTATCGTTGCTTAGCGGCCGAAAATGTCCGCTAAAGCGGCGATAATTCAATATCGCCACCCTTGGTAATATGCCCCTAGATTTCAATGAAAACTTTAAAAATTCACTACTCCCATTCTACTGATCAGATTTTTGCCATTCTGGTGTCAAATAATGTATTGCATTTTAATCAATGTTTCCAAATTAGTGTGTGATTTTTCTGGTGCTGTATTTTCACTTCATTGCTGTTTCAGAACTGCAAAAATACTTCAACATTGCCACTAAGTAAAGCCGAACTGCTTTTGGGCCAAGCCACCAGAAGCATAAGCAGAAGTTAGTTTAGTGACTTTTTTATGGTTCGGCCTTGCAAGGATTGTGGCTGTTGCTTGAGAAGTGCTTGCATCCCCGCAATCAGCAAACCAATTTTTCACACCTCTCCTTTATAGATATGCAACAATTTAAAAATACCAACAGTAATCTGACTGCATTAAGAGTCTGCCAAGTTTCAGGCATATTCCTAAAAGAATACCAAAGTTATATGCCCAGGAGGGACCATCTCAGAGGGAAAGCCAGGATGGGTTCCCCAGCAGTATACAGCGCCAGGACGCCCCTTTGCTGGGGCAGCTGTGTGCTTTACAAGTATACGACATTAACAAATGGATGATCAGCTGACAAGATATACATAAATGTTAACCATATAAATCCCACCCAGCACTTTCTGTAACAGGAACATCTCAAGAACTACTGAACAGATTTACATCGAAGCAGAGCAAGCATGCTTTCAGAGTGAAGGTTTACTTTCTTGACAAGTGTGATGTTTTCATTCTTTTAGCAAACTTTTCTATAGGAGCTAAAATGGGAAATTATACACTTCTTCAACTTTCTTGATAGATTGTGGATTCAGCCATCAATCCACCTGCTGTTTTATCTGAAGGGTTACTGAAATGGTCTGTTCGCAATCCAATTAAGTTGTCCAGTGTTTTAGAAATTGAATGAGGTCTTAGATGCAGTCTGGCCCAAGGTTGCAAGTCGTCTGTGTATGGGTAGATATTCCAGCCTTGAAGATGAAAACTTGTGACTAAAGGTGCCTTCTTTTTGGGGAAGACAATGGGAACTTATAATATTCAAAAAGATTTTAGTACAAGAAAGACTCTTAAATATACACCTTTTCCTATTGTCTCTTTCAGTTACATTGACTTCTTTCAGAATTAACTTCCTGAAAGCTGACTACATTGCAATTTATGATCCCGGAGTCTGGTGGCAGAGAGACATGATCTATCGAATAACCTTTCTTCACCATCTGAATCAACCAAAAATCAGAGGTGAATCTTTCTCATGCCTTCTTGTAATACATTATCCTCCATCCAGCAGGCCACTCTTGGCTATTTCCTTGATGGTCAGGAGCGCTGTACCTTGGACTGATATGAACTCCTATTCTTTTGTTCTGTTTGAGTCCAGTATCCTTTTCCTTAGTGTTTCCTCGACAAGGGCTGTTATTGCTGAGTCGATCTTCCTTAGATTAGACAGAACAATTATTTAGAAGAAGAGATATATGAAGCGACATATGAACATTGACAGAAGAAGGAGGAGGGCTTCTATTTCTTAAGGCACTTCTTTTCTGAGCTGAATCAGTATGCCATTCTCATAAGTACTAACTCCTCCTTGGTGCTATAGTACAGGTACAGGAGCAGCCCTAACTGAATCAAACAAGACGTCTGAAAGATATTCTGTCTGTGGTCTCAATGGCTTCCATTAGAGCCGAACATTGAACACACTCTTCAATAGCTTTGTAAAGGTCTTTGAAATCAGATATAAGCAATTGCAATGTACAAGCACGCATCACTACTTGAGATTCAAAATAATATTTCTTCAGTATGGAATCAATATTTTTATCCCTTTGGACCTTAAAAATACTCTTCATAGCCACATCTGTGTGCCCCACCAAAATGGCTACCAAGGAATGCACTACTTCAGAGTCTGGCATGTATTTTTCCCATCGTTCTAGAGGAGATCATTTGGTCATAAACATACCAGTGGAGTATTTATTTGGGTCCTTCCGCCTCATGGGTGGAAAGGTCTAGTGAATGGCCTTCTGAAATTGCCTTAGTGCGGAATATGCTGAAGGAACACGGCGGAAGCTTCTACAGGAATCCCCATGTGTTGTATGATTCTTCCCCAAATCCCCGGTAACTGCTCTTTAGCAATATATTTCCTTCTCTGGTTTGAGGGAACAGTCTCCACCTCCCTTCCTTTGAAGTGGGACCTGAGTAGAAGAGGACATGTTCACACGCTGATTTAGTTGAAGGAGCCGCTTGAAGTGCCTTCACAGTCTCCAACACTTTCATAATCTTTCTTTCAGGAGCAGGATCCACCTTCTCACTCTTACATCTTTTAGAATGAGGGGGAGATCAATGACATGAAGAGGAAGAAGAAAAATCTATATCTCTTCTCTTGCTAATATCTTTACCCATCTTGAATAATATTAAACATTCAGGTTTATCTGAAAACAATTGCCCTCTGCGTTTCAAAGCAACAGACGTGTGCGACCTGAAAATGAAAGATCTCGCATGTGCAATACTACCAATCATCCACACTTATGTGCCCACAAGGCACTCCATTACAAACACAGATAATCATGGTCGCTCGATTGAGAACAGCTGCAGTCTGAAGAGACACAAGAGGCCTGGCTCTCCTGCTTCTTATCAGGCACTCATATGGGTCTCAACCATCAGCACTTCTTCGTGCTAAACAAGTCAAGAGCACTCACTTTCCATTCACTCTCAGTAAATCTTAAGTGCACTGTGCAACCCATGTCACTTATTGTGCCCTGCACAGAATTACCCTGCGGTAGTGATTAGTGTAACCAAAGCCTGGCAGGTATCACCATCCTCTGTCACTGTCTGAGTTATGAGTTATGAGCAAATAGAAGGAAAAGGGAAGTTACAATGGAAAACTACCTTATAGCACCCTTGGATGAAAGGGATTAAGCTTCCTCCATATTCCTTTATCCTGTGAGAGGTGTGTTCAACTCAAAAGTAATGACTGGAAGAAGGAGGGAGGAACCTGTGGAACATGGGTTTTATCAATAGAGGACACCCACCCCAGCCAAAATTGTTCATTCTATCCTTCTTTTTATTTCATCTAATCTCGAGTGGATACTAATAGATTCCTGCTTAAGGTCCCCTGGAAAATTCAGCCTGAGCCACTAAATGTAGGAAAAGCTGTCTGATGTCCTAGACCACTCTCTAAGAAAAAGAATATATATAAGACTACCGACTTTTAACACAAATGTGCACAAGTGACTAAAATCTCCTCTGCCATAATGTCTCGGCTTTTGAAAGCATTCACTCTGCCGGTACTGATTTCCTCCTCGCCCTCCCCCAGGTTACTGAAGCTTCCCCGTGCCATAGGGAGACGCCCCCCCCGAACCGTAAAAACTAAAACAAAGGTATGTCTTGCAATGTCTGCTTATGTGATTGCAGGGTTAATACTGGTATTTGACTCTAAACTGATTTCTTAACGTCTTGTAGACTGAAATTCCAATTACCCAGAACAAGACATAGGATAAACCCGGCCACTACCCAGGTAATTTGTTGTTTTTAAAAAAAAAAATGCAGTAGACCCTAAGTGATCTTAGGAGATGAGGCCCAAAAATAGATATTTAAATAGCGTTTCCTTTTACACACAGGCATATAGTAATAACAAGGCCCTGAAGAGAACTCGTAACTGATGTACGGAGTTCGAAACGCGTCGGCAAGAAAGGGGATAGAAATAACAAGCAACCATAATAAATAATTAACACGACCAAAATACTAGTGTTGTGTAACGACTGGCACAATTTATGTGTCGTGATATCTCCTTTCGTTTGTGACTTTGTTTATTACTGTGAAAAGAATTTCTCATTATTGACTTTTGTTATTTTTCCTAATACTGATGTCATGCTTTGTTGTGTACAGTACATGTATTTAGTGATTTTTTCCTTTCTTTATGTTTAAAACTTATGTCATATTTGTGGTGTTCTTTGTCTGACATGAAATGTACAGACTTTTCTAAATAATTGCTGGATTCAAGGTACAAATAAATATACCGAACATATCTAATTCTAGTGGATGTGTTGCTCATAATTAAGAGCTGTTCTGAAAAATAAGTGGGGGGGGTACTCTTTTTCTACAAATACTTTAATCAAGGTCCAGCCTTCCCCATTTTTTAAGGACCTAACTCCTTCACTGTAGCAAGCCCACTAGTAGCATTTATTTTACAAGCCCTAGGTACAGGGAATACCACTTTATTAGACAATTCATATGTACATTAAATATGTCGATTGGGGATCAGCTAATATTGCCATGTTTAGGGGAGAGAGAGAGAGCACACGCACTTTTGCACTGGCTAGTAGTGGTAATGTGCACAGAGTCCTTATACCAGTAAAAACAAGGTCAGAAAAAGTGGAGGAGGAGGCAAAAATTTGCGGGGAAGACTACTCTAAGGCTGTCAGGTCTAAAAGCCTTAACTTTTTCAAGACTTGTTCTTATTAAATTTCATTGTGGCAGATCTTTATCCAGAGTGTGGAGTCTGAATGCTTGCCACTTCATTATGGATTGCACTAACCTAAAGCCTTGCTAAAGCTCATCTTACTTACCTGCTGCTCCCCTAGCCCAGCAAGGAAGACCCACCCACTTCCAAGGAGTCCTATACCTACAAAAGCCTGAAATATTTAGAGCCTTCTGTACGTGTCTCAACAAGACCGTGGAGAGCTTCCAAGTGTTTAACCTCATCTCACCACAATGTTTCCAAATGTCTGGTATGCCCCTTGAGCTCGGCATTAACAATGCAAAGGGACCACTCAAGTGAGAGAAGTCTTACTAGTTAGACTATAGCAGCTCAGCCTGGGAAGCACACCTCTCTCTTTGCACCAGATTTTAATAATCTATTATCAATATAATTTGCTTTGCTTTCTCAACGGCCTGTCAGTTGTTCACCACGCTATTTTCTAAGCTGCTAGCCTTATCCATGGAATTGTGCTATCCATTTGAGCCATATGTGTCAATGGGAAAAGTTCCTGTTGTTGACCCCCCTCAGTTTGGAGTACTTCCACCATGCCCCCACATAACAATGCAATCTCTGAGACTCTATGCCCTTGTCTCATAGGTACATATTTATTTATTTATTATTTATTTAGTAGTTTGTAGAGCGCACAGCTACCTCCAATGGAGGTGTCCCGGCGCTGAAGATATACCCTCTCCAAGGCTCAGTGGGATGATGCTGGGATTGGATAATTTTAGACAAGGGAGAAAAGCCAGGTCTTGAGTTTTTTTCGGAATAGAGGCTCCGACGTCAAGAATCTTAATTCAATGGGAAGTTGGTTCCACAGTTTGGAGGTGGTCACTGCAAAGCCTCTTCCACCCGTGCGGGCCAGGCGAAAACGGGGGCAGATCATGAGGCGGAGATGGTTGGATCTGAGGTTTCGGGAGGCTTGTGAGTGTTTAATTCTGTGGCGCAGGTAAAGAGGACCTCGATCATTCATCGCTCTAAAGGCCAGAGTTAAGGCTTTGAATTGGATGCGGCGTTTTACTGGGAGCCAATGAAGATTGATCAGATGGGGGGAGATAGAGTGGCGAAAGGGGATGTTACATATCAGCCTGGCAGCTGCGTTCTGGACTCTCTAAAGTTGGTTTATGAGATATGCCGGGGCACCTGCGTATAGACTATTTGCATAGTCCAAGTGAGCTGTGATGAGAGAGTGGACAACTGCTTTACGTGAGTCTATTGGCAGGTATGGGATGATTTTTTTTATCATGCGTAGCTTGCCAAAGCACGCTGAGGTAACTTTATTAATTTGCGTCTTGCTGGAGAGGGCAGTGTCAAATTGGAAGCCCAGGTTAGGGGCTGATTGAACTGGGTCTGGGGGAGGGTTTAGCTCAGTCGGCCACCAGAGGGTGGAGGGTATGGGGGATTTTTGAATAAAAAATAGGACCTCGGTCTTGTCCGTATTAAGCTTTAAGTTGTTAGCCGACATCCAAGAGGCAATATTCATCATGCATTGGCGAAAGTTCTGAAAAGATTTATCGGAGTGGTCTTTGAAGGAGAACACCAGTTGGGTGTCGTCGGCGTAAAAGGTTGATTTGACGCCCTAAGATTCAATCCCTTTTGCCAGAGGTTTTAAATACATATTGAATAAAAGCGGGCTGAGAGCAGAACCTTGCGGAACGCCCCAGATCAGTGGTTTCTTGGTAGAAAGGAAAGAACCCAGCATCACCTGTTGGAATCTGTTAGTGAGGAAAGATTTAATCCAGGTGAGGGGAGTTCCGCTTATACCGACCTCTTGCAGACGAGACAGTAGTATGTCATGGGAGATGGTGTTGAATGCTGCGGATAGTTCGAGGAGAACCAACATGGCCTCCTCTCCCCTATCCGTGCATTCTCGAATCAACTCAGATACCTCAAGAAGAGCTGACTCTGTACTAAAATCTGGTCTAAATCCAGATTGACAATCATCAAACAAGGAGTTGGATTCAAGGTAATGGGATAGTTGCTCTTGGACTGCTTTTTCAAGCACCTTAGCGGGCTTGGGCAAGAGTGAAATTGAGAAAACAAACAAGAGTTACCTGGTCCAAATGATTACCTGTGTGTTGTGTTGCGCCAAAAGACCGCTAGACCAACATGTCATCACAATGATAATACTGGGTTGGAAAAAATTCCCATCAGCTCACCCTTTATGGTGGAGTATCGTCATGTGGGATACATGTCATAAACCCAGATCTCTCCCAGCGCACCTGATAATGATGCGGAGATGGATTTTGAAAAATACTTTTCCAAACCACAGTATTTCAAAGGAAGGAATGATGGAGTGCAGTGCTCGTGAAAAAGGAAAGTGAAGTATAAATAAAATTGGCTCCTGAGATAAAAAATATGTTTATTGAGTATTATCTCAGGGTCAAGGTTAAAAATAGCGCCCAATAGTCTTAAAGAATGACTACATAACGGCACAGTGCATAGAGGTCGACATGTTTCAGCTTATATGGATCACGAGTCCAAGCTTTCTTCAGGACCAATTGATGTTAGGCATCTGCATTTTTGTGAAAACTAGGTATATTGACAATTTGGATTAATCCTACCAGAACTTTGAGCCCAAATGTTCTCAGGTGTTTATCCAACTATTCGTGATTCTCCTAGAGTGAAAAAAACAAAGTGTGAGAGACGCATGTGGTATATTGGTGATTAAAACACAACACAACAAAAACAGGCAAGGCGACAGAGAGATTTTCTTCGCCCTTCAGAAGCTATAAAGTTCTCCTGATTTTAATCCCATCAATTTTCAGGATTTCAACATTTAACTGTAAGTTATCACTCACCCAGCGTTCTGTGGGAGAACACCTCACCTCACCCGGCGCCTACTTGGGAAGAAGGAGGTCCCGCTCTGTTAGAAATGGAAAAGTATAAAAGGACCTCAAAAACTTTTTTAAGGTGCACAGTAATCATACTCAACTAATCCAAAAATATGTGCTAACAAATACCAGTTAATTGAAAAGGAGACTCAACCCCTAAGGAAGACATGGTGGTGACCAAGCATGGAAATGGCAAATGATTGTAATGTAAAATTCAATTTTGAAATTTTAACTTAAAAAACTCCAATTTAAAAAGGGGGTAACAGAAAAGGCATTCCCTAGGTCTAACTGAGGAATATGTTTACCAAGAGCATAGTGGCTCTATAACAAGTTGGTTAGGCTCTAATGGGTTCTTTCATAAAAGCCAAGTATCCAAATTTTACAAGCACTAGAAAGAAGGTTTAATGCACAAATCCCTTGTAGTTAGGTGATAAATGGTCAAGGAGCCATACCTGTCCGTCGGTACCTCAAGGGCCAGCGTCCGAGCAGGAGTGGAGGTAGTTTGAAATGAGCCTGCCTTCTCCTTATATACCCGAGTTAATTGGGTGATTAATTGCAGCTGACCGAGGAACGGAGATAGGACGCTTGATTGGTAAATAGCGCGTGGCTAATGCGCATGCGCCGACATTCTATTGTAAACGAGGCTGGGGACCAGTGGTTAAGCATCTGCGCGCGCAAGTAGAGCTAATAATCTGCATGCGTAGGGTTTGTAGCGCGTTAATGTCACAGCGCCAGCACATGCGCGAAGCAGCGTGGCCATTCGCGGTGCGCATGCGCGAAGAGGTAGCAGGGCTCGCGCATGCGTGCTGGCTATTCTTGCGGTGCTGGTGTCTTTGAGGAAAGCGAGGGAGTCGCGCATGCGTGCTTACTACTCTAGCGGCGCTGGTGTCTTTGAGGGAAGTGAATGACACGCTACAATTTGTTCCCGAAATTAATGTGGAGAGATATGGGAGTTAGACGGATCAGGTCATTAAATTGGGAAGAGCCAAGCTTATGGTTTCAAGAGACTCTAAGTGGTCTCGTGTTTTACATGATGCAATAGACCCTGACTTCGCTCTTTAAGAATTGTAGAAGTAAGAGTAAGAGCTCATGACTAAGGTGAACGTAGGTGGACACAAGAGCATTTAATGCACTAATATAACTGTATACAGTAAAATAATTACTATTTGAGGTGTGGTAGATGATATTTTTGACACTGTGTGGTGGGAGTACAGATATATTGTTTAATGCCCAAAGGAGGTGACCAACTAGGATTAAGGCAGAAATGTACAATATCCTAAAGAACGATTGAAATCAAGTGGGGCGTAGTTATAAAGATGCCCACGGTTTATCATCATTGAGCCCCTTAGAATCAGTTTGGAGCTGAAAGACCCACTTCTGTTCTTTTTTGAAAAGGAATTTTGATACATCACTTATATGAGAGGGAATATAAGGATGTTCTAGAACAACCCATCTCATTTCATCTGCTGTGTGTTTGCAATTCAGAAAATGACTCATGAGTTTCGTCGCCTGTTTGTGACACCTGATGGTGCTCTTATGTTCCCCAATTCTTAATTTAATTTTACGAGTAGTGTATCCAATGTATCTGAGGGAACACGGACAAGTGATCATGTAAATAACATTTTCTGTGTTACAATTTGTGTGTTTTTTGAGAACCCAGGTCCTCCCTGTCCCTAGATCAATCGAGTTGGTTTTGCTGGTCTGGGGGCAAACACTACATGATCCACATGGATGATGACCAGTAACCGGAGGTAGGTCCCATAGAGTCGTCGATCTCTCAATGTTCTGTATCCTTGGTCTCGTATGGACCAATGTGTCACGTAAGCTGGGTGCTCTTTTAAATGAGAAAAAGGGAAAAGGGATATTGGCATCAGTGGTGTTTAGAATACCCCAGTGTTTACGCACAGATTTTTGGAGTCTATTGGATTGTGCATTAAAGGTGCTGACAAATGTTAATCTTTCAAGAGGTGGTTTGGGTGGACGTCTGTCCAACAGAGCCTCGCGATTGTTGTTCGAGGCTCGTTTCCACGCTCTTTTCACAAGGTGTGAAGGATACTTGCGTTCCTGCAGTTGGGTAGCGAGGGTAGTGGCATGTTTATTAAATAGTGTCTGAGATGAACAATTCCTCCTTACTCTGAGGAATTGTCCTACTGGAAGGTTCTCTTTTAAGGAGCGTGGGTGGTGGCTATTGAAAAGCAGCAGGGAATTCCTTGCCATAGGTTAAGTAAATAGTTCACTCTGCAAACCACCTGCTTCAGGGAAAATGGACAGATCTAGAAAAGAAAGTCTGACCTGGCTGTATTCCAACGTAAAGTTGAGATACTGATTACGCTCGTTCAGCCATTGATGAAAGGACTCAATCTCTCTTTCAGAACCTCGCCACACCATCAAAATGTCATCTATATATCTCTTCCATAGTACCACTTGATGGAAGAATGGGTTACTATGGTTGAGAATGAGATCTTGTTCAAATTGATGGACATAGAGGTTGGCGAAGCTTGGGACAAATACACTCCCCATCGATGTCCCGGAGATTTGAAGATAATAAATTGTTCCTCGAATTTGAAAAAGTTTTCTTTCATTGCTATTTCAGCACATGCAAGGATGAAGTTCACAGGAGTGATACTATCCAACTCTTCTGATGACAGGAGGTGTCTGATGGTATCCAAGGTGTCTTGCTGGGGTATACAGGTGTAGAGGGACTCGACGTCAAAGCTGACTAGTAGGTCGGTCTCTACATTGTACTCTACACTGGGTAACAGTCTGAGGACATCAGCTGTGTCTTCCAAATATGTTGGCATTTTCTTTACAAGGGGTCTAAGAAAGACATCTACGAAGGTAGAAAGAGGCTCTAAAAGAGAGCCAATCCCGGAAATGATGGGACGCCCAGGTGGTGGTCTGATGGCCTTATGGATCTTTGGTAGACAGTAGAAACCAGGAATGACAGGATTCTCTGTTACCAAAAATCTAGCTTCCTGAGATGTAATCCACCCTTCATTTAGTCCCTCATCCACCAGGTTCTTAATCTCTGAAAGTAGACGTGGCGTAGGGTCCTCAGATAGACGTCGGTAGAATTGCTGGTTGTCCAGTTGTCTTAGACATTCTTGTCGATATTGGGCCATATGTAAAACTACCGTCGCTCCCCCTTTGTCCGCCGGTTTTATTATGATGGTCGGATCTTTAGTGAGACTGGTGAGAGCCTGTCTTTCTGATTTGTAGAAATTTTGGAATGTTCGAACCTCCGTGTCTTGCATTAGTGCAATGTCATATCTGACTGCTTGTTCAAAAGTAGTTACAAGCGGTGGTACTTGATGGCTCATCGGGTAAAGGTAGATTTCGGTCGCAACCCGGTGTTGGTGGGTTCGTCTTTACCACTGTCAGAAAGTTCGGTTTTGTTCTTAAAAAAGAAATGTAAACGTACTTTGCGAAATAATTTTTCAAGTTCAGTTCTGATCAGGAAAGGGTCTCCCTTATTTGTAGGGACGAATCCTAGGCCCTTTCCCAGGACTGTCTGTTCAACAGGTGTAAGGTTGCGGGAACTAAGGTTCACTGTTAGGTCCCGATCGTCTCTGTGTTGTTGCTCTGTTGAGCTGCTTTCCTGCTCCGTGTGTTGGGGACTGAGATGTCATGATCCCATTGGACCGTTTGTTGTCCTCTTTTCCTTCCCCGGTTTTGTCCATGTCCTAAAAAAGACTGGTTAGGAAAAAACTGGGGGGGTTGTCCGAATGGATTCATTTGCTGCGCATACAGTGGTGGAGGTTGAAACCCCCACGGACCTGGATGCCACCAAGGTCCCGGATTCTGATAATTCCCTGGGTATTGGTTATAAATGCCCCCTCTCTGTCGGCCACCCCTTCTAAAGGGTCATTGTTGTTGACCATCTAGTCCAGCAGATGTCCCAGCACGGTTTGGTGTGTCTGAATCACTTGAATCGGATCCTGAGGTCGAATAGTTAGACCCGTACCGTTTCCCTCTACTGTTAAATCCTGGGGCTTCATAATTGTCACTGGTGTAGGGGTAAACTTTGACTAGGGAGAAGCGTTCTAGATCCTTTTTGAATTTATCCATCATGCTTGCTAGTATGTTGTCTTTGTATTCTTTGTTGGCTTTGTTGGTTTCATCCATGCGTTTTTTAAACAAAGTACTGCAAGTTGCCTTAATCTGACCCTCCAGCACCTGAATCTCTACAAGGATAGCATCTGCTACCCTTTTGGCTGTGTTAATGATCAATATCAGCCAATCTCGCGTGCAACGCCACGCAATTAGAGACCAATCTCGCATGAATTCTTTATCAGTCAAGAATAACCTTGGTGCATTTGTAACAATAAGACCCGTAGGGGCATACTTCCCCCTCAGGTATTGAGCCTAACTACAAGGGATTTGTGCATTAAACCTTCTTTCTAGTGCTTGTAAAATTTGGATACTTGGCTTTTATGAAAGAACCCATTAGAGCCTAACCAACTTGTTATAGTGCCACTATGCTCTTGGTAAACATATTCCTCAGTTAGACCTAGGGAATGCCTTTTCTGTTACCCCCTTTTTAAATTGGAGTTTTTTAAGTTAAAATTTCAAAATTGAATTTTACATTACAATCATTTGCCATTTCCATGCTTGGTCACCACCATGTCTTCCTTAGGGGTTGAGTCTCCTTTTCAATTAACTGGTATTTGTTAGCACATATTTTTGGATTAGTTGAGTATGATTACTGTGCACCTTAAAAAAGTTTTTGAGGTCCTTTTATACTTTTCCATTTCTAACAGAGCGGGGCATCCTTCTTCCCGAGTAGGCGCCGGGTGAGGTGAGGTGTTCTCCCACAGAACGCTGGGTGAGTGATAACTTACAGTTAAATGTTGAAATCCTGAAAATTGATGGGATTAAAATCAGGAGAACTTTATAGCTTCTGAAGGGCGAAGAAAATCTCTCTGTCGCCTTGCCTGTTTTTGTTCTGTTTTAATCACCAATATACCACATGCGTCTCTCACACTTTGTTTTTTTCACTCTAGGAGAATCACGAATAGTTGGATAAACACCTGAGAACATTTGGGCTCAAAGTTCTGGTAGGATTAATCCAAATTGTCAATATACCTAGTTTTCACAAAAATGCAGATGCTTAACATCAATTGGTCCTGAAGAAAGCTTGGACTCGTGGTCCATATAAGCTGAAACATGTTGACCTCTATGCACTGCGCCGTTATGTAGTCATTCTTTAAGACTATTGGGCGCTATTTTTAACCTTGACCCTGAGATAATACTCAATAAACATATTTTTTGTCTCAGGAGCCAATTTTATTTATACTTCACTTTCCTTTTTCACAAGCACTGCACTCCATCAGTCCTTCCTTTGAAATACTGTGGTTTGGAAAAGTATTTTTCAAAATCCATCTCCGCATCATTATCAGGTGCGCTGGGAGAGATCTGGGTTTATGACATGTATCCCACATGACGATACTCCACCATAAAGGGTGAGCTGATGGGAATTTTTTCCAACCCAGCATTATCATTGTGATGACATGTTGGTCTAGCGGTCTTTTGGCGCGACACAACACACAGGTAATCATTTGGACCAGGTAACTCTTGTTTGTTTTCTCAATTGGTATAGGGGTTTGAGCTACCGTGGTCGTTAAAAATTCCCCTGTGACCCCCCCACCTGCTTCTTTTTAGCAAGAGTGAAATTGGCCTGTAATTGCTTAGGCAGGAGGGGTCAATGCCAGTTTTTTTTGGATCTGGATATGCATGGCGTGTTTCCAGGCAGAAGGGACCCTACCTGAGAGTAGGGAAGAGTTCCATATTTCAAGGAGGGGGTCAATAATTAGTGGGGCAATTTTGTTCATGATAGATGCCGGGGCTGGATCTAGAGGAGAGCCAGATTTACATTTCACTAAGAGGTTCAGGGCATGTTCCTTAGTGAGAGGGTTGAAAACGGTGAATGCCTGCTTACTGATGATGACAGATTCCTTGGTAGTAATGGTGGCGTTCTGAAGAATAGTTTCCGCAATGTTGGATATTTTCTTTTCGAAGAAGTCTGAAAGATTTTCACTCAGTGCTTGGGAAGGGGGGACTGAGGTGGTCATAGCACTGGGCTTGGTAACATCTTTAACGATATTAAAAAGGGCTTTGGAAGAGTTTTTTGCATTTGCAATGGAGTCCGCGAAATAGGTTCTCATGGAGTTGCGTTTAAGTTTACGAAACTCTTTGAGGGTTTGTCTGTAGAGCGCTTTGGCTTCTGGGTCATAGGCCTGCCGCCACTTTCGTTCCATCTTTTTACATTTACTTTTATGTTCTCTTAGTTCCTGAGTGAACCAGGGAGCTGACGGTTTTTGTCTGCGGGAGGTGAGGGTTTGTAACGGAGCTAATTTCTCCATGGCAGTTGTAAGATCATTGCTAAATGTGTGAACCGCTTCATTTAGATCATCAGGAAACGGGTTTAAGTTGTTATGATAATATTGTTCTAAATTAGAACATGATATCTTGTGCCATTTCCTGCCTTGTGTTCTGATGGCAGACTCTTTTTTGACAATTTGAGTTGAGGGTACCTCAAATGGGATTAGAAAATGGTCTGACCATGTAAGCGGCAGACTTTGAAGGATTTTCAATTTTTCGTGGTTAGAAAAGATAAGGTCATGGGTGTGTACTGCTGTGTGAGTGGGGCCCTTAACTTTTTGTATCAGATTTAGGATTTCCATTGATTCTAAGAAATGAGAGGCGCGGTTGCAGCTGTTTATATCAACGTGTAGGTTGAAATCTCCCAGTACCACGAAGTGGGGATGTTTGATAGAGAGATCTGCGGTGATTGCCAGCAATTCAGTGATGGCAGATTGGGGGGTGTTCAGGGGATTGTATACCAAAATCCCAGAGGCAATGGCTGTTGTAGAGTCTGTGACCCAGAAGTAAAGTGCTTCAAGGGGCTTAATATTCGCAATTTTCCTGGAAGTGATGTTCAGGTGGTTCTTTAGAATTACTGCGATTCCTCCACCTGTTTTAGAGCCTTCTCGGCATAAGCCGGTGAAGCGGTAGCCGGTGGGTACGGCGAGAGATATGTCAGGGTTGGAGGAGTCTTTAATCCAGGTCTCAGTCAGAAATAAGGCATCCCAGGAGGTGTAAGATAGTAGTAACCAGATGTCATTGGCGTGACAGGGTAAGGAGCGACAGTTCGCCAATCCCATAGAGTGATTTTTTATGGGAGAGGGATGGCTGGTTGTGAGGGCCTGGGGGCAAGTCCAGTAGGGGCGCAGAGTGAATTGGCAATTATGACATTTATATAGAGGTGGGTTAGGAAGAGGGAGATTGCATAATGTGGCAGGGGTGCAAGATTTCTTACCAATGTCCAGAAGCTATGTCCTGGTCCATGTGAGTCTCTGCGCGGGTTGAGGATCAACAGCATGGCTGGCCCTAGGCACGGAGCTGGCGCAGACGGGCTTGCCTTAGGCGCCCCTTTGGCGCACAAACGTTGCGCCTGCTGCGCTCCCCCGCTGCGCGTACGAAAGATACACATAATTTATGTCGAGTAGGCGTCGGGAGAGAGGGGCGTGGCCTCGGAAAAGGGGCGTGGCCCTAGGGTGCACCGGGGAATGGCGGCAAGATTTGTTTGTTCCCTCGGCAGCGCTAAGATCCGCTGCGTAGCTGTGGGCAAGAGACTGGGATTGAGGACGGTGAGTTTTTTAAATCAACACACAATTCAATTGTGACTCTCAATTAGTTAAAAGCAAGACATTTCACTCGTGACTTTCAAATTAGGTTTAAAAATATGCAAGTGCTCGCTGAGTAAAGCTCCCAGCTTCCGCCGCAGGAGATGTAATCTTCTGACAGACGCTGGGCTTTCGTGTCTTTTGTAGTCAGGGGGCGTGGCCTCGGAAAGGGACGTGGCCCTAGGGTGCGCCGGGGAATGGCGGCAAGATTTGTTTGTCAGAGTTCCCTCGGCAGCGCTAAGATCCGCTGCGTAACTGTGGGCAAGAGACTGGGATTGAGGACGGTGAGTTTTTTAAATCAACACACAATTCAATCGTGACTCTCAATTAGTTAAAAGCAAGACATTTCACTCGTGACTTTCAAATTAGGTTTAAAAAAATGCAAGTGCTCGCTGAGTAAAGCTCCCGGCTTCCGCCTCAGGAGATGTAATACGTGTGATAATGTAATTGTAATTTCATATGCTGTTTGTTGCTTTAATCCAAAATGAAAAAAAGTGCTTAGGCTTACAAACATCCTTGCTTACCTCTAGAGAAACACAAGATACCATTTTAGATGATGGGTGTAAGAAACTAAATTATTACATTGGGGGCAAGGGAGCCTACCCGCCTCAATAACTAATCACAACCCTTGTCATGGTGAACCTGTAAAGTCACCAAATTAAATTAGTACAATCCCCTGTTAGCTATGGGACAGAGCAGACAGGCTTAACATAGGGCAATGTATAAAGTATCTATGCAGTACCAAACAGTTATAAAGTCAAAATGCAAAACAATAAAAGTCCCAAACCAGTTTAAAAATTGAATAACATTAAATAAACAAAGTGACATAAAATCGGTAAAAATCGAATAAGGGGAACCGGAAATATGATTTTTTTAAAGCGTTAAATTGGAATAGCACAAAGAAGCATAAAGTAGCAACGATAGTCAATAGATGAGGTAGACTCCGAGTTGGGGCAATTTGACATTGCCACACAACCGCTTCGCCAAAAAGTTGTAATCATGCTCTATCCAAGGGAATAAATGTCCTTGAAGCCGACTCCACCCACTTTGGGAAACAATTGACTCCAGGATATTACTGACAATAATGAGAATACGTTAACGACTATTGCTTGGGAACTTAATTCGGTCCAAAGAGAGATAATGGTTACTTGGGACAAGATAGTGGACTCCCCAGCAGTAGAAATTGGTAATGTAAGCACACACAATGTTATAGGAGGGGCCGAGATGATTGGACAGGTTCAGATTGATTATGTTGTTGACACTCTAAATGGATCTGCCTCAGGTAGAATTAGAACCTTCTTTTGGAATATTGCTGGTTTACAATCATAAGTAAACAATCCCATCTGGTCCGACTTTGTATACAGTTTTGATATTTTATGTCTCCAGGAGACATGGCTATTGGATAACATAGATATAGATGGTTATAAGACCTTTCACATGCCAGCAGAACAGTCAGTACATGGAAGACATAAATGTGGGATCTGTGTCTACATTTCAAATTTGTTAGGGGTCAACAAAAATTTAAATGATAAAAACAACAATATATTACTAAATTGTGGCCATTCATCTTAATTTAAATGTAGTATTGTGTGTAGTTAGCTTTTATAACAACATTGAAAGGGGACATGTGGGTGATGTTTTAAATTCACTCAGTGATGAATTAAGTAAAACAAAGGTCCCAAATGGTGTTCATATGATTACTCTCTGGGTGGTGATTTTAATGTTAGTATTTATTCCCATGCATGGGAATAAATACTAACATTAAAATCAGAATGTGACAATCCTGTTGCTACCAATCTATTTCCCTTTTAGATTCCCTAGTTAAGGTAGCAGGAAGGATTGTTCTGAATAGATTGCAAATATGGGCTGAGGATAATAATATTTTCAGCACGGTACAATATGGTTTTAGACAGGGGTTAGGGATAATTGAGCAGGTTTTAAATGTTACTATTTTAATAGGAAAGTATACTTAGGCCAAGGAGGGGAAATTGTATGTAGCATTTGCGGACCTCTCTGCGCATTTTACTGTGTTATACATAATAGACTTTGGGAAATCCTTTTGGATCTAAAGGTTGACCCACTATTAGTGCAATTCTTGAGACAGATGTATGCTGGGGCATCTGCTAAATTGAGGCATGTATTGAAGGGCGAATGCACTGCGCCGTTCCCGGTGGACAGGGGAGTGGGGCAGGGCTGCGTCCTGGCCCCATTTTTGTTCTCCCTATATACTAATGCTTTAGAGGAGGAACTGGTGGCCAGAAAAAGAGATTTTCCACAGCATAAAAACAAGCCTATTGTGTTCCTGCTTTACCCGGACAACGCAGTGCTTATGGCCAGTACCCAAATGGGCCTACAGAATGCTCTTGCGGCATATATTAGTTTTATGGATTGTCAGGGGTTAAAACTTAATGTTAAGAAAACCTCCCTAATGACATGTGGGAAGGGGAGAAATAAATGTAAAAGTTTGGTACTAGGGAATGACAGGATAAATGCAACTGATCCATTCTCCTACTTAGGTGTTTTGTTGGAACACACTGGCTCCTGGCGCCCGGCGGTCAAAAGTAGGACTCTCCTTTTTAACAGGTCAATTTGGACCGTGGTTACATTTGCAAAAAAAAGGTTGGGCAAAAGGCCTCCGGAGAACCTTGTTAAAATTTACCAGGCTAAATGTATGAGTATCGCGATTTATGGGGCAAGAGTCTGGGGTTACCATGATGTATCCCCAATACAAATTGTGGAAAATATATTTTTAAAGTTTAATTTAGCAGTTCCGTAGAGTTCTTCAGTTTTTAATTGCCACAATGAATTGGTGGAATCCCTATATTTGTGACATGATTAATATGCAACCTCTGCTATTATGGCATAGAGTCTGGATGTTCACTAGTACAGGTTTGAATAGGGAAATCATTAGAGACGCCATGAGTCTGTGCTATGCAAATAAGATCACCTGGCTGAACTATATTAGAAGATTTTTAACAGATTTGGATAGACTTGATTATTACATTTATCCTGACACTATGAGCTCCATTTCCAGGAAGGACTTTAAATCATTACGCCTGTCGCACTTAGAATCTGTAAGAACTGCAATGGAAATAAAGAAAAGCACTGTGATTCAGCATCAGCTTATTCTGGCAACTTCTAGCATACAACCATATTTGGTTTGGTGCACAGGAGGGTACGATAGTTATGTCCTTACCAGATTTAGGTTTGATAGTTTTCACCGGTTAGTTAGTTTCCCCATAGTAAATGATTGGTCTAGAGATTTATGTCAAATGCCTTGCGATGAGAGTAAGATGGATTTTACAAGTGTTGAAGAGAGGGGGGTGGAGGCAATGTCGTCTCGCTTTTTTATACTTACAAATGTTGGAAAATGTATACTGTGTGGGAGTTATTGCTGGATTTTTGAGAAGCATATTGAGAAAAACAAAGAGCATAACTGCTTAAGCAGGAAGTTGGTTAATATATAACATTTTTACTATTTTCCTTAGTCTGATAGGATCGAGTTTCTGTATAGATGAAACTGTCTGAATGTATATGTCCGAAAGTATTTTTTTAACATGCTACTTTTATGATTTTTAATGATAAAAATTGAATAATGTATATTTTATTTGATTTGACTTGGGCAGTCTGACCACCCAGGGACCGCCAGCTCTGCCAGGAAAACGCCGTTCCCTGGTGTTGGAGCAGCTGCCAGAGGCCACAATATGTATAGCAGGACTGCTGCGGTCCCTCCAAGTATATTATGAGTTTCTTCTCATCCAGGGTTTACGTGGAGGTTCTTCCTCCATATAAAACTTGGAGGAGAGGAAAGGGAACCCCTGTGCAACAACCACATGTGGATGAACATAGTGGGTAAAACCTTCTAGTGCATTCGCATTGCAAGAGGCACCATCATGGAACCCCCATGCCACCTGCCTGCCAGATAACTCTTAAGACATAATCTAGCAGGCGGGCAACGGTGACCTTTGGTGGAGGGATGGCACACCGATTGACATTGCCATGCCACTGCTGCACCAAAAAGTTGTAATCATGCTCTAACCAAGGGAATAAATGTTCCTGAAGCCAACTCCACCTACTTTGGAATTTTCAAGATGAGAAAGATTTCAGCCACATTAAACCTGGGCACTAAGAGCTGGGGGTGCGTGTCTGGAGAGTATACTATGGTAATGATATTGTCTTCCTACATCTCATCCTAAAATTCAGTTTCAAGCAGTCACTGTACCCACAATACACCCAGAGACAGACGTCTGATAGAACAAAAGTAGGGTTTTAAGCGCCCACATGGAAGATACGAAAATTTGATTTGGCATCCTGTTTCGTTTCTTTTCTAGTGTGCCCCCAGAGTCTTATATTTAAATCTAGAACACCTGTAAATCACAGTTGGACAGCCACACCATGCATATATTTTCAGGTTTAGCGGAGTCTTCTCTACCTATTCAGTTCAGCCTATTATTTGGGAAGTACTTTGCACCTTTGTCACACGCTAATAACGGACTGGTAGTAGTCGGACAACATATACAAATTTAGCCTCCTGGAACTTCAAGCAGGGGAAATGTCTCTTTCTAAAAGTTAATTTTCCTTACTATTTATTAAAAATCCCACTTCACTGTTGAATTGTATTTTTAAGAACTTTGAAAATAGCTGTTTAATTGTTTTTCTAGCTAGTCCCTTCACTGAGATACAGTATTAGGATGCTGATGTGTACTTTTAAACACTAGGCATCATGCCTTGTTGATAACAAGACCTATATAGGGGTGAGTCATTCATATTTAAAAGGGAGAATTTTACTTGTCCAAAGGGTTTATTTTGACAGGTAGAATTGCAGTATTTAACCTACCACAGTCAGGCTAAAATGGTAGGCTGAAGCTATATTTTATGTTGTCACTGTAGTGGATGGCACATTAGGTGCTGCAGTCCACTAATAACATTCAACTTAAAGGCCCTAGGTCCCTTGTACCATATACTAGGGACCGATAAATGAGTTAAATATGCAAATCAGGAATATGTCAATTTGACCATGTTTAAAGGATGAGCTCAGACCTTTTACTACTGGTTAGCAGAGGTATAGTGTACTAAGTTCTAATATTAGCAAAAGGAAAAAAGATACTGGATAACCACACAGAAAATGTGATTTCCTACAGTAGGTTTTTACATTCTTTCATTATAGTTAAGAGTCAGTATCTTAAAAGCTTCACTAATAGCAGCCCTTTGTAAAGCTAATAATAAAAGTGATGTGTGCACACAGCCCTTGGCTTCACTTTTCTGTGTTGCTTGGATTATTGTTTTGTACAGTACCCAAATAAAAACGTCAAACAACCAGTCTTTATTTAAGCCGTGGACTGCTGACCCAAGTCCACTCAAAATCAAGGATGCTTAACTGACCCTACTTTCTGTGGTAGATTTTCCTGTGGTGATTGCTAGGGTTGCTAAAATATCTTTATTGTAGAGGGCTATGAAGCCTCTATAGGAACCTACTCTTGGGGACCCAGCCTACAAACAGGATTTTTAGGAACTTTTATCTAATGGATACTTTCTGAAGGGACAGTTAATAGTTTGCACTACTGTCAACCTTTTGTGCCATGCTCTCCTTATACACTGGACTGTTCTCAATTCCATTACCACATTAATGATGTCCACAACCAGACTCCTAACCCCCTTTGCTGTTCTGCTTCTATTATCATTAAGTTTAGGTCTGAGTCAACACCTTCTCAGCCTACTTTATAGAAATCAAACAATAGGCAGTTTTTGTCATTCTAATGACAGATTACCCCACAAACAAAAACACATTCGAATAGGGCCGTGTAACCACCTGCCTGCCACTTCAAGTAGCTCATGGCCCAGCCTAAACTTTATATAACACTTCTGCATCTTGGTCAGGCCACTTATGAATAAATATTGCATGAAACCTACAGAAGACCTAACCTTTAAAAACACCAAAGTCATTCTCCTGCTGAATGAGACTGGATGTTTTTGCTAATCATAGATTGTTACAATTTGCAGAAATGTCTCTGTCACCCAGAGTAGGTCTTATGCTATCATACCAATACCCACGTCTAAGATATAATCATGTATTAAACATCTACAATTTTTCTAGATTATCTCCTCTCACTGTGTTCTGGAAAACTACTGGAGTTTGTTTCATGAAGAATATGGACCAGATTCACAAAGAGCTAGCCATGACTTACTTGTGGGGTATCCTTGAATTCCGGTAGTAAGCCATGTATATGTCAGCAGTACTCTTGGCTTGCTCTTGGAGAGAAAGCCAGTAGAACTACAAGAATAAGTCACATCTATGCATACAGCAGTCCTTGTGACTTAGGTCCTAAGTTTTGATGGTGATAGATTTGCTGTAGTTACCCTTGATTTCTGGAAGCCGAACTCTAACCTGTCTCACACTATTTAGGTGAAGGTGAATAATTTGTCATCCCTGACACTGTAAAGTGCACTGGCTTATTGATGTTGTTGCACTCATGTCTTTACCTCTCTGCCTATGTGAGACTAACCTGAAAGGACTCCCAATTTCTAGAGTGTGCAATTGTTATTCCGGAGCCTCTTGGGCAGAAGCGGTTCTTCCCCACTGCTACAGAAAGTGTGAAAAATAAAATAGTAATAAAATTACTTTATTACCATTTTATTTTTTACTCTCTGTCAAACGGAGTGTAAGAGCAATGCGGTCCAGTGCGTAATTATTGCTGGTTGTCAGCAATGAGGAGTGACCATTTCAGTTTAAAGTGCTCATGTCAGGTTGGCTGGCTATCTTGCTATGGCCAGTTCAACATGCACAATTCAATCCTCTCCAAATCATCTGTCTTAGACTTTGTTGGTTTGGAGAGCAGGCAGAGGCCTCCAGTGCCTTTCCGAGCACTGAGCCAGTCTGCTCCAGTCATTCCAGAAGCTTCACTCATGCTGCCTAACATGAGAGCAGCATCGGATTGGATAAGATAGTAGTTAGAAATAGGGTTTCAGGTTGGCTAGAGTATGCACCTCAGACAGGCAGAACCCACCACACTTAAGAATGCCTGTTTTCCCTCATCTGGTTGCTTGGCACAGATCAGGCAGGCTTATCAAAGAGGCAATGTGTAAAGCGTTTGTAAAACAACCTTGTACATTTAACACAGTGATAAAACCACAAACCACAAAAGGGACTCCACTCCACACCATTATAGAAAAATAGATCATTTTTATCTTAGTTAGTTTGACCAAGTAAGTAGAATCACACTGTACTAATCAGTATTCAGATATTCTCACATGAAGGATACGTGCATTAAGAATAATCCTGTCGTTAGCAGCATTAGCACGTGTCCCACAAAGGAACCAATATGAACCCAAATCCCTCCTCATGAAGGGAGCACATTTACAGTAAAGAGAGTATCAATTCAATTAAGGGTATGCAGGTTATTTGCCTTTTGATATTTCCCAAATTATACTTTTGAGTTGGGCTCTTTCTAAAATCTCTATGGTAATTAAAAAATGCTCCCCACCATGACTGTCCCCGCCTCAGAATCCTGAGAGTAACACAACGTTGGAAGCACCTGGGTGTTTCTACACGGGGCTTTACGGTAGTCCTTCGGGGGACTCAGTAAAGTTCGATGTAATCCTGGAAAGCGATAGAATTATGCTGCCTAATGACCAGCGTATTTCAAATGGGTGCACTTATACCTCAAGGGAGTTCCATGGACGTGGTTTCCCCGACAGGATCCCTGCAGGAGAGTGTTCGTCAGGACCGGTGCCCCCAAGGAATGTAAAGGCCCTAGAACAAGAGCGTAAGCAAGTTGCTGGGACCACGCAGGACCTACTGTTGCACAGAGAAGGACTGACTGCTGTGCAGCACACTATATGGCTATGCCCCAACTGGTGAATGGGCAGCACCAACTTCATATTGAGAGAGTTTGGGATCTCTCAGGTACTGCCGAGGTCCATGCTCACTGGCTTTCTTCTGTGCTGCGGCACTGCCACACACAAAAAAGGGTATTCTCATGGCAGCGGAGAGTGCTGATCATAGCAGGTTGAGTTAGGGAGCCTCCACAACAGGCGATATACTGCAGGAAGTGCATACTATAGCAGAATAAGTTGAGTACCAGAGAGTACTCGGTCTGAGCACCCTGAAGTCATTTATGCCCTGAGGCCTCTACAACAGGGGGCAAGCCCACAAGCACGTGGAATTCTTCAGGTGTAATAGAGATTATAGGGGGCAGGTTCAGTCTTCGCCCACTGCAGAGGTAGCATGCAGCAGGCCAGCACAGCAGAGGACAGTGCTGAGTGGCAGTCTCTCCTGGCAGAACATCAATCAGCAGGCCAACACAGCAAAGCAACTGACAAAATGGCAGTCCCTCCTGGCTGTTTAGTTCCTCTTGGTTGCAGAGTCTCCTCAGCACACCATAGTGATCTAGTTTGGGAGAGTCAATCGTCCCGTAATTATACCATAATGTGTCTTGTAATTGGGGGGGGCAACACAAGAGGCCTTTGATCTTCACAAGGTACCTGCCCTTTTTTTCCTGGCTCCAGATGCACTAAATTGGAGTAAGCAGCTTTTTGTGTGGGGACAGGCACACCCCTATTCAGATGCAGGTGTCAGCCCCTCCCTCCTAATCTTCCGCAGGAAGACCCATCAGTCTGAAGATGGGCCATGAGGATGCACATGTAACACCCCAGCTCCCTTTGTGCTACTGACTAGAATCAATGCACAAAGCCCATCTGTCACCCTGACCCAGACATGTATTCAGGGGCTGGCAGTGGCCCAAGAGGATGTATGACTGAACCCCGCATGCATTTAGCACCCATACCTTTACACCACAGTCAGTGGGGGAACGTCGTTTACGACGCAACTTTTAGCACGCAGTGCTATTACAACGCGGTTTTTAAATCGCATTCTATTACAATGCATGACTCTGGGGGGCGCTCAACGATAGGGAATACTTTTAATTTACTTTCCAACATCTTCCCTAGTGTCAACGGGGACTGGTGTTGGAATAGTAAATTAAAATATTCACTATCCAACACCCCTTTCTGTTATGCGTTGTAAAAGAATGCGTTATAAAAACCGCGTTGTTACAGCATGCGTGCTAAAAGCATGCGTTGTAACAACGTACATCCCAGTCAGTGCCCTGACTGAGATGTTACCACGACTTGCTTTAGAGGGGCGCTGGACTTTGGAATATTATAAACTGCTATTCCAACTCCAGTCAGTATATCAGTAGGGAAGGTGTTGGACTTAATATCCAACACCAGTGCAACACTGTGTTCCCTAAAGCAAGTCGTTGTAGCTACTTACAGGTGAAAGGAATGCATGGTAACGTTGCATTCAGGGTAGTGACTGCATTCTAATGAAAGATTGTGGTTCTGCCTTCGTGGTAAAGGATCATCCTTGCACAAGATGGTTAAAGTAAGAAAATGACAACTTTGCAAAAGTGCCACTATCAGACCTGCAATTTAAAAACCAACTTTACTAAAAGATGTGTTTTTAAATTGTGTGTCCAGAGAAAACAAACTCCAATTTTCTACCTGCTTCAAATGGAAAGCTACACTTGAAAGAAGTTGTAAGCCACTCCCCAGTTTATCTTATAGAAGAGATAGGACTTGCAGTAATGTGGCAGTTTTTCACTACCAGGACATGTGACACTCAAAAGTGCATATCCTACCTTTTCAAATACACTGCACCCTGCCTTTGGGGCTGTCTAGGGATTACCTTAGGGGTGACTTATATGTCATGAAAGGCAAGATTTGGGCCTGGCAAGTAGGTTACCTTGCCATGTCGAAATGGCAGTTTAAAACTGCACACACCTGAGCCATGTTTAAAGGGCTACTGAGTGAGTGGCACAATAAGTGCTGCAGGCCCACTGGTATCATTTAATTTACAGTCCCTGGGCACATGTAGTGCAATGTGCTAGGGTCTTACAAGTAAATTATATATGCCAATTGTGGATAAGGCAATGTTACCATGTTTAGAGTACAGAGCATATGCACATTAACACTGGGTAGCATTGGTAAAGGACCTAAAATCCTAAAACCAGCAAAACAGGAAATCAGGAGGCAAAACGTCAGGGGAACCACGCCAAGATTGCCAGGTCTAACAGTAGTTGACTTTGGGACCTGAAGTTCGAAGGAGACTAGAGCCAGGGCCTGGAGAACATCGAGGACCTGCTGCAGGCTAAGGTAAGTGAAACCTTTTCTTTTTAAGTATTTTATGTATGTATTTTATATATTTTTACGTATAGTTCCCCAGCATTTTTTGTATATCAACAACCACCACTGCTATTGGGTGCAAATGTTTCCACTGTTGTTAAAAATCCTGTAACTAACAAACAATTCTACTTTACTCTGTGTATGTGGAACTTGGTTTGTCCCAACAAATGGAGTCATTGCTGGGAGACTACGCTGAAGCCACCTCCTGCTCTAGCTGCAAGATGCAGACTCATTTAAATTCTAGAAAACATTTGCGCTCTTGGTTCTCCTTATAAAGCAGCTTTCATTATTATGTCAAGTCATGGCTACATAGAAAAGCTGAAACCTATGCTTGCACCGTCTCAGTAAGTGCTTTTAGACCACAAATAAAAAATACACATATATTGAAAGCAGCAGTTTCGTGAATGAGGATACCCTGACTGGAATAATAGATGAACAATCAATCAATCAAGATGATAGCAATAGGGCCAGAAATAATGATGCATTATCTGTTCCCAATATCTGGAGCCAGCTCACTGAGATTTCACAGGGACATGTGCAATTGTGCACCACAATTTGCACTAAAATTAACATTAAACTGGCTAACTAAAAACTAGAATTCGTTAAAACTGCTTTTGGACTGAACGGCCATTAAAGAAAATTGTATTTTGTACTGGTCAGTAAGTCAAAACATTGGTGCAAAGGTTGCACAGCATCAGTGCAATCTACATATCCTGACCACTGGTTTATGCATGTAAAAACTATTCTGTAATTTGTAATAAGAATACAATTGCCATATTGAAGTCACATGCAAAAGATGTATATTTTTAAATTTTGAACAAAATATTTTGACCATGGATGAAAATGCTCTAGTTGATGGGCAAACATTATAAACTAAAAAAGCAAATGCAGTGGCCAGATATCAATACAAGTTAAGTTTGAAATACTAAGTTTCATTTCGGGGTCGAGTTTCAGTGGTACTCTGAACAGGGACCACTTTGCGGTACCACTCGAGGGGTCTTTTGTGGAAATGCGTTCATCTTGAACACCGTGAAAACACCCCTAGGATCATGTCCCTCGCAGGTACATTCCTGTTATGATGTCCACTTGGGAACCGACGTGCAGCAGGCTCGGATTTGGGACAGGCGGTGTAACTAAGCTGCTGAACTGGCCAACTTCTAAGTAACCCTGCTTTTCGGTTCTCTGATGAGGTCAGGGAGACACCGCCCTCTGGGCTTATCTGGCCTCAGAGAGGAACTGCTGGCAGACCGTGAGCCGTGTCCTGGCAACCCGATCAGGGATAAAAAGAAGCAGTGAACTTTTGATGAGTAATCTACACAGATCCAAAGTGACGGCCTGCCCCCAGGTGCAAAGAAGAGATTCTATATCGATAGCACAAGACTGCAGGCACCTTTCTCATCAGCTGCCATGAAGTTCGTCTCCATGCTATATTAGATCGGAAGCGAGAAACATTAGGTATATTTTTGAATTTGGTTTATCTGTATACAAAAGTGCTATATAGGTGAGTGTGTTGCAGACAACTAAACACGCTATTGGGGTCTTGACGTGACATGCATGTTAATACAAGCCCAGATCCCTGCAATCAAACACGTTCAAAATAAACTCTAATTGTGTGCCTTTCAAATGTTTTTTAGTCTTAGCCTGATAAGTTCCTTTTAGTTGTCATGGGTGTAAATCTGGCTAAAAAAGCACCAGTAAATGAAATTCAAAAAGCAGGCTATGAAAAAGTGACTTGAGGCACAGACTCTGGGACTCCAAGGAGAGGTTCAAAAACAACAATTCATTATATGATTTAAAAAAACATGTATCCATAACATCATATTATCATAAGCATATCCACTTCTACTAGATATATTTGGGCAGCATTTCGAATTTAGTCAAATACGGGTTTATTCCCTAATATTGTCTGACAATTTAAGTCTCAGCACAATATAACATATTACATATCTAATATATGTTTGGCAAATAGTCAGACGGGTATTTGCTTTCTAGGTCATACTTGATAGACCTTTAACTGATAGTTACCTGGGAGAGTTAAGGAGTCAATGGTGGTTTCTTCTGCTTTTTTCAAGCAACTTCCATTTCGTGATCTGCAGGAAGCATTGAGGATTCAGTTCTTTAAGCTTCCTAAACCTTGCCTGTTTTTAGAATTCCATTGTACAAATAATATTAATACAGATAATATTGCATGTGTCAACAAATTTAGCAATATCTCGAACACACTAAATAACATGATTCTGTTGAAGTGGCATTTTTAAACATAGATCCAGATAACTTTTTCAAGAAACCTATCTTTGCTTTCAGAAGAAATGAAAAATATAAGAGATAGACTTGTATGAGCCCTTCCTCTGACTAAACTGAACATAAGACACAAATGACCCTCACATGTAAAGATAGCCTGAAAGGAATCTACAGATGCGGCAATTGTGCAGCCGCAGCTGGCATGGCTCATGAGTCGGAGTGCGGGGGTCATCTGTGATGGGGGTCTCATGGGGAGTTTACGAGGGGGGGGGTCATTTAATTTTAAAAAAGAAATTCAAATTATCATTCCTCCTTCCGGGTCCCGCGTCTTTGCTGCTCCTGCTCTCCAGCTCACAGGAAAAAGAAGCAGGCGCCCAGACTCCCTCAACTAAGCCAATCAAAACATTGTAAGAAGTGTTGTGATTGGTCGGTACACCGCCCAGCCAGGGCTTAAGGGAAGGGCATCTTTCTCCATGCAGGCTGCAATGCAGCCTACATGGAGAAGGTCAGAGTGTGCATGACTAGTTTGGGCGGCCCCAGCGGGCTGACCAAAGAGTCTTTGCGCACTGTTTAGTGGGCAGGCACATCCCTCCTCCCCTGCCTGCTCACAGAACAGCCCCGCCCACCGGTCCACCCGCAACCAAACATAAAATGGTAATAACTAAAAGTTATTACCATTTAATGTTACTGCTTCTCACACTGCAAGAAAGCAGTGGGGCAACGCTCCTCCACCATAGTGAAGGAGTTGCCCCTGCAATTGTCATGCATGAGTAGCAGCAGTGGAGAATAGCTGCTTGTTATATAAAAGTAAGCAGATTCAATGAAACAGTTAACCAGCTTTTGCACTTCCAATATCATTATTTTATTATTTGACCCTGCAGGAAAGGCGATGTCGGCGAAATTGGGAGGGAATTATGGGTATGCTTTTCCAAACATAAATCAGCGATCAAGAATGAAAAGGTTGCAGGCCCAATAGTGAGCCGTTGTATGGCCCTTGAACATAAGGAAACAGATTTAAAATGGGTCATAACTGAAAAAAATCACTTGAGATGCAAGATTCTTTAACTTGACAGCCCCGAATTGGTTCCCGGGCCGTGGAAGTGCTCGAAGTCCCGGGAACAGCCAGCAACCCCGCCGGAGGGCCCGAAGGAAGCCTGGGCCCGAAGGAAGCCTGGGCCCTCCCGACTCCAGAATCCTCTGCAAAGGCTCCCGGTGGAGCCGAAGACACCTAGGTAACCCCTGGGGGAAGAACGGCGGCCGCAGAAGTGAGATCGAAGGGGGCCCTGCCTGCTTCCTAATGAAAAGTGGTACTGCCAGGTTTCCTAAATGCTCCCAGTTATCTACTAAGCTGCACCTGGATGAAATGTTTATGGAGAAATGCTCTATTGATTATTAAGTTACACCCCTCATTCATGCAATGAAATGGTTATTGATGCTTGCTGCAATGGTGTCTGAATGACTTTATAAAGAATTTCTTGCAGGTGCTGAGTAAGAGTAGAACTATTCCAAAGCCTATGGTTATCTAATATTTAATATTTATTCAGTTAAGTATTTATTGCCAAGTGATGAAATACATGTGTTTTTAATGGAAACTACTAAGTTATTTCTACTGTGAATTTTTGATTGCCCTGATTCTAATCGTGTATAAAAGCTTAGTAATTTGAATCAAACACAACTGGTGTGGTCTAAGTCCTTGCGTGCACTTATTGTCTCAGTGGATGCGTGTGCTGTGTAGTCACTTAACACCTGAGCTTTCGGGTGCCTACCTGCTCATGCCAGGCTACCCCCGGGGAACTGGTGAACCCAGTTCTTACACTCCTTCAATGATCGAATTGCAGGATTTCCAAGAAGACCATCTAGTAGTACCTTTAATGGGTAAATTACCATCAATTGATTTCTGAATGACAACTGGTTTGTCGATTTTTTTTATGAACCATGAACGAAAAATGAAATCTTTAATATTCTTATTTCGCCGATGGGCGAATAAAGGTTTAGTTAATTTCTGGCTTTTAGGGATGCTATTTAGAATATGCCAATTACTATTGATAATGGGATACTTTCATCGTTCTTTTTAGGTTTCAGTAAGTTATCACGATCATAAAACCTAGCACATTTATAGGAATCCCTCACCAGCCAGTAATATGTTATGTGATGTACTTGCATGTATTTTATGACTACAATTTCTGGATAAGATAAAGAATTATTAAAACAGTAACAGTTTTTACATATTTTCCTAGTTTCCCTTCGCTTCTTCCTAAGTTATTTGTGTTATGTATATTGTTGGTTTTATTTAGATTGCGTAGGACTTTGTCCGCCCACCAGTCAGACATGAAGAGGGACCGCCTCCCATTAAGGGCGGGGGTCCTGTGGGGGCAATTAGGATGCTCCCACCACAGTGGCGGGCGCATTCCGCATTTTTAACATTGCGGCTGGCGGTGCTTTCAGCACCGCCAGCCGCAATGTTAAAAATGCATGTCACGCATTCCAATGCACAACGTGACAGGAACCGCACAGTGCCTGCAACGTGGTCTATTGAAATGCAGTGGGGTACATCAGTACCCCCCATGTGCACCACCCAGAGTCCCACGTGTCTGCCATGTTTTCACCTCATAGTAATATGGCTGTCGGTGTCTGACAGACACCGCCACCACATTAAACACTTTTCCGCCCGGTCGACTTGTTGACCGGGCGGAAAAGCGGCGGACGATCTTTACGGCTGCCGCAGTCCCCCACGTCATAGTAATATGGCAGGGGGAAAGTGTGGCAGGCAGTGACGAATCCCGGGCGGATCGCCACTGCCATGCGGGCGGTGGCGATCCGCCGGAGATCCTAATGACCACCTTAGTGTCCGCTCCGTCGGAATTCGACCTAAGAAATAAGGAGTTGATATTTCATCCAAGCTGTAAAAATGGATCGACTATTGATTATACCTTTTTATCTATAGATCTGGCCGCACGATTACAGCACTTTGATATCTCAATTAGAGTAGAAAGTCACTATAATCCATTAAGGAGCACGCTCAGCCTTGACTCAAAACCAGCTGATGATTCCATTTAATTGGGTTCCTCAATAGGTGAAGAATCTGGGAAGTTGGTCAGAAGAATTAAGTGGCTATGTGAATATAAAGGCAAGGTTACTTCCTGGCTAAAGAATCAGGAGTATACTCTAACTACCAATCATTAAGAAAAGACATTGGAGGGGTGGCAGAGGCTTATGGGGAACCTACAAAGTTCTTATTGGAACAGGAGGGTACGCCCAAAATTCAACAGAGGAGGCACAAACCAATAAGGCCAGGTTATTTTTGCGAAGCAATTATTGCTTCAAAAAGAACACTGCATAAAGTGCAGTGAGCTTACCGATGTAATCCTTCTTAAACTACAGGTGCAGCAGTAAAACAGCTACAAGGTTGCATAAAAAATGGTCTGGGAGTTACAAAAGGAAAGAATGGGCCGAGAATGGGCTACAATCTTTCAGTTATTTAAGGATTCTAACCAAGGGCGTTTTAGGCCCACATTAATAAATTAAAAAAGGGTAATATGGTCAGGTAAAATGGGGTCTCAGTGGCAGCTTGAGTAGTTATATGTGGAGCATACTGACAACCTAATAGAGGCCGGATCGGCCACCACCCAATGTTTTCCTTTAAAGTAAAATCTGTGGCATCTGAAACAAGTCTAGTACTTCAAGAGGACTTGGAAGCCAGCCTGAGGAAGAGACCCAGAAGGCTCAGGGCAATTTAACAAATAGTGGGGAGGTGGCAAAACTATTAAAAAAACTAAAATCCGACAGAGCCCCTGGCCCAAATGGCTTCTGAGCCGGTCTTCTTAAGGAGGCATATGAAGGTTGGGCAAAATTGTTTTCAGTTTTTTACAACTACTGTTTTTCAAACACTGATATATCAGACGGTTGGAGAGGTTTAATTTTATGTCCTATATTTAAGAATGGAGATTGGACTTCAGCAGTGAATTATAGATTGGTTGCTCTGCTAGATATTGTGGCAAAAGTATATGCCCAAATTATTTTAAAACATTTAGAATCCTGGGTGGCTGAAGAGGGCATTTTGCCATTCTCTCAAACAGGGTTCAGACCAGGAGCATCTACAGTAGATAATATACAAGCTTTTTCTGTCCTCAGGCACCATGCCCTCCAGAGGAATAGACCACCTTTCCTGTGCTGTTTTATAGATTACAGCGCAGCTTTTGACAGAGTGGATAGGGCTATCCTCTGAGGAAGCTTGTGGCATGGGGCATTCCATTAAATCTGTAAAGAACTATTACATCACTATATACGGATGTGATTGAAAACTAGCGCATCATCAGTAACACGGAAAGTAAAAACAAACTGTGGGCTATAGCAGGGTTTTGTCCTGGCACCCACCTTGTTTAACTTGTATATGGTTAACAGTGGGAAAGCAGTGGATGGATATAGTCTGGTCTCCCCAAATTTAAGCTCAGTCCATTACAAATCATTCAATACGCTGATGATATTGTGGTCATGGACCATAAAAAGTCAGGTTTGCAAAGGGCTTTAAATGCCTTGAGGAGATTTAACAAGGCTAACCATCTACTGGTACATCTGTCCAGAACTAAAGTCCTGATTTTCGGGGTCACTGAAGGAAGAAGCTGGCAACCTGGCGATTGGAAGGTAAGACCATTACCACTGCAAGACATTACAAATATCTGTGCGGGTGGTTTAGCGAATTTGGTTCTGCTGTTGCCCAAGTCAAACAGCAGCTACTACTTATGGAATTGGCCACCTGAATTGCTTATTAAGTAGCGCTTCTGCTTTCCCTATTTTCAGAGTAATAAAGGCAACCTTAATACCAGCCCTGCAGTATGGTCATTTTACTTATCGTGGAGCACTGCGTTGGAGTTATCTCATATTAAAGCATACAAACCAAATTCCACCAACCACGATACATCTGACGCACCAGATTAAGACTTGAGCTAGAGTTAGTAATTCAATCAATAAAGTATAAGGTATCCATGTTAAAATATTTTATCAATGCAGGACGGCTCCCAAGAATTCACAAAAAGATCTTCTGAAATTGATTTACGAAAAACCGGGTAACCCAGACAGCTTAATGATGCAATTCAGATACTTAAGATTGAGAGGTCTGTCTTCAAGGATGGCGATATCCCATATAGGGCATGGAAGACAGCTATTAATAAGCCAATGAAAGAGTCTTTATGGGAAGAAGACTTAGGTACATTTGGGTGCTGAGGACTGGTACGGCCCTTAACGGAGTGATATATTGTCGGAAAGCCATAAAAATATTTTTGAGACTTCATTAGCACAAATACTAAGGATCAAATACTCTACATGAGAATGCTTGCATTTAATATAAGAGATTTTAACCCGCATTGGAATGGCTTAGCGTGTGACATTAATTGCAGGCTATGCCACAAATATCGAAAATCATGGCTCCATTTGCTTTGCTATTGCCCAGCCCTAGAACATTAAAGGAAACTATTGTTAAAACCTATCGTTTTGGCAGGGGGAGTTCGTTCTTGCATACAGGCATCTTCCTTTTGCTTTAGCAGCAGTTCAGCTGGGGGCTGGGGAGATGTGCTAAATTTGTGAATATTTTAAAGCAATTATTGTCAAAAGCACAGGTGATGAACTTACCACTAAAACAATGTCAGTTAACAATTACATCATTCAAAATTAGTTCTGGGCTATCTGCTTTACAGCTGGTGTGTACATAAGAGCGGATTTGAAGAAAAGTGGTCCGCTACGATGGACTATCACCGATAGCGAGTATTAAACCTTCTTAGAAAGAATATTGGGCAATTCAAGGTCCCTACAAGAAGATTAGGGTGGGTATTTTTATGGGAACCTTTGTTAATTGGTATTTCCCGCTGGAGAGGAAGGTAGCAGGAGGGTAGGTCAAAGGTAAGGAGAGGGATAAGCTCACCAGGCACTTAGCTCCAGCAAGTACAGTGGAGGATTTAAATATGATAAGACTAGAGGGCAGTAATAAATCTGTCCCCTCAAATCGCACTGATCCATTGGGCACATAGAAAGGATTTAGACATTATTGTAATACGGCTCACTGTAACTATAAACCACATCTGGCTACATATTGCTGATTTTTATTATGACTATTTTATATTGAACATGAATTTTAGTGGCTATGAGATTACGTTTTACTTTTATAAAGAAAATTGTGCTTTTAGATTGGGGCCGACAGAAGCATGTGGCACTTTAGTAAGGTATACCGCTTACTATCTGAATAATGGAATATCGCTAATTTTAGTGTTAGGCTATTGTTGTTGATTGTCTGTTCATTTTATGCTTAATTGTTATGGTTTCAATTAACTGCACAATACAATGTTACTTACTTGCTGAATGAATTGTGACTTAGACCTTGAAATAATAGATACATTAAGTGATGTCGAATTAATAGATCATGATGTTGCTATGTAAATCTTGGTTGTTCCTAAGATTACTGTGATTTTAAAGTGTTGATGAGGCAATTGAATAACAGATATATTAACTCAAAATAAAACATGATCATTTTGAAAGGTGTTGTCTGTGGTTATACAGTTTGAGTGGATGCTCTTATCCCTTAAACTTCCACACCGTGTTCAGTTTTTTAGCAGCCCATGCATTCGCTTGCATGGATAGAAATTTTGAAATGCTCTTTTATGACAAAACAGCAGTCCATAATGTTCTCTCAAACGTGCTTGACTGTTTTATGGTGATACGTTCTGAGCTGTTCCTAAAACTTAAAATTACTTTATTCAAATCGTGTTTTGGAGAATGTAATATAATAAGTAATTCTACAGTATATTCCCACATTTATTTTGTGTGCATGTGTGTACTAATTGCAGGGATCGTGGGGGGCTCTATTGTACCAGAGCCCATGCAGAGAAGAGATTCTCTAACAGGTTTTGTCTTACTCCAAACACCCTTTGTCATATAAGTCTAAATCATTGGGGATGGGTTAGAAACACCTGCCTTTTTCCCTTTTCTTTGTAAAGCAGCAGTGGTGCATGAAAGCATGCATTACTGTTTCTGTGTGAACCTCTTTTATAGATGCTTATTTACTGTTGTGCCACTTGCTCTTCTCCTGAGAGGTTCTGCGGATCTCTGCATATAGACGCAGCTCCAGGCTTATTGCCCAACCATTGGGCCATATGCGCAGTCTTTCTTCTGATCACCTACCTTTTTATCTTGTTCTGTCTTGCTAGCCAGCTTAACAAATGCGTTCTCATCCGAACAACAGCCTCAGCTTAAAGTTTTCTGTGTCCACCTGCCATGACCCCTGAATCAGGCCCCAGATTAATCTATCTACAAACACTTTGCTTCGAGGTGTCAAGTCTTTCCAAGGCAGAGTCGTAGAGCAATCCATATACTTTATTGAACCCGCTTGCATAATGAAAACCCATATTGACCAGCAGTCGGAAGAAATGCAATTCTAGAAAACTGATAGTTACAGTATATGTGCAATATTGTTTAACACTTTCTTAGTGTCTGGAAAATGGTGACAACAAAATATTATTTATTAAAATCACTATGGAATGAGGTTTGGCAAATATATTATTAAACAAAACCTTTTGGGATTCCATTCAAAATTGTGCTTGCATTAAAATTATAGTTCACGATAAAAATGTTAATTCTCATCTTGCATGTAAGAACTTGCTATTCATGGTGGCACAACACAAATGGGGTCTATTTCTCTAATAATTAATCACTCTCCTTGGAAAAAAAGAAAGGGTTTTACGGCTTATATAATTAATGGAGCTATTTGATTGTTTGAGTGGCCATATTTCAAGGCTCACTGACAGAACATCGAAGTAAAATATATTGATGTTAAAAATATCGAGTACAAAATATAGACAACAAAAATATCGACTCCCAGCCGCGGTCGGTAGTACATTTTACCCCTCTGCTATCCAACACTTTCCCCACTGTTGCTCTCTTTGGGTTGGGAATACAAATGTTTGCCCCTCGGAAATCTAACAATTTCCCTACTGTTGCTCTGACTGGAGTGGGAATAGTAATTTTTACCCCTCCACTATCCAATACTTTTCCTACTGTTGCACTGATTGTATTTTGAAATTTAGGTCTATATATTTTTTAATAATTTAATGTCTTGCGCCCAATGGAAACAGTCTAGCCTGAACTGCCAGGCCAGGAGCTCCATGGACGGGAAACAAGCATCATCGGACTGCATCCTAGGACGGGTTTCGGGCTTTCAGCCCTCATCAGCCTGGGTAGCTTGACTCCAGTGGTCTGGAGAACACTGGACCCACGTCTGGGCATACCCGTCCCACTCAGGGTAACAAATGCAAAAAGAACAATTGAGGGACAGAATGCAGAACAATGTCATACATTCACCCCAGTACTGAGGTCAGGGCCTAAATCCATAGTTTGTATGCTCACCATGCCATTCCAGTTTGGACCCAGCCATATAAAAATGAGTCTTGACCTGACACCCAATAGGAACAGTCCAGCCTGATCTGCCGGGCCTGGTCCTCCCTGGACTGGAAACAAGCATCCAAGGACAGGTTTCAGGCTTTTAGCCCTTATCAGCCAGTATAGCTTGACTCCAGTGGCATGGAGAGCACGGGACCCTTGTCTGGGCATACCAGTATCACTCCGGGTCACAAATACAAAAAAACAATTGATGGACAAAATGCAGAACAATGTCATACATTCACCCCAGTACAGAGATCTGGGCCTAAATCCATTGTTTTTTGCTCACCTGGCTTAGCAGTTTGGTCTGGACTGGTCCCATGAGGCACAGGGTCAAAACTGATTTGCATACAGCTTGGTCCAAACTGGGGTGGCGTAGTGGGCAAAAGAACAATAGATTTAACCCAGATCTCTTGACTAGGGGAGAATGTTTGAATCATTCAGCATTCCGTCCATCATTTGTTGCAGTGACACTTTTTGATTTCAATAGTTTTTTATTGGTTGTTTTTTAACAGATCTGAACAAATAATATAGCACATATAACAAAAAATATTAATATAAGCAATGAGAGATTGACATAATACCATAAAGATTGGATTGAAGGTGACACCATGGCAATTTACAAACAACGAGCACGATAAATTGTCCACAGCAAATTGAGATAAACGAAAGGCTGTAGCAGTCACCTCATATAACCTCCGACTCACAATAATATAATATAATATATATAAATAAACAAAATTCAGTGTGAAGTAAATTAGAATAATAGAAAAATAGAAAACTAAAGAGTAAAAGAAGTATCGCTAACGATATATAACTACAAGGTTAAGGTATGCGTTGACAGGATATATGTACTTTTAAGGTACATTGAGCTAGTGTGAGGGCTATAGAGTGGTCATTTGGCCAGTTATTCATGACTCCCAAATAACTGCAGTTTGTGAGATGTGAAGTATCGATCTAGGCTGTCTCACATGTGTCTGAGTGGAGATTTCCATGGAGAATTTTGTAGGGCCACATTGTCCTCCCCCTTATGTTGGAGACCCTGTTCAGCCAGTACTTGAAAGATGCTTTCCAGGGAAAAGATGGCTTGGTAGTTCATGCTTGACTGGAGTTTCAGTGCTCCGTCCATCATCTCCTCGTGTTTGCTTTGTTCGCCCTAAGTTGGCAGGGTATGCCCAGACGTGGGTCCCTTGCTCACTTTGCCACTGGATTTAAGTTAGCCTGGCTGATGACAGCTGATTAGCCAGAAACTGGTCACAGGGTGCTTGTTTACGGTCCAGGGAAGATATGGCTTGGCAGCTCTGCTGCACTGTTCCCATGAGGCACAGGGTCAAGACTGATTTGCATACGACTGGGTCTAAACTGGGAGAGAATGTTTGAATCATTCAGCATTCCGTCCATCATTTGTTGAAGTTAAACTTTTTGCCCTAAGTGGGACGGGTATGCCCAGACCCACGTCCCAGACCACGTCCTAGCAAAACTACTATTGTAATGGTCGGGTTGCTAGGAGCAGTGGAATTCATCCAAATAAGCCCATTTCCCTGATGGTTTTAGGGGGAAAACATTATCCTTTAAAGAAAAGGGACATGCCACTAGATTCAAGCTGGCCTGGCTGATGAAGGGTGACATACCCTGAAACCGGTCCCAGGATGCTTGTTTCCAGTCCAGGGAGTTCCCTTGGCAGTTCTGTCTGGACTGTTTCCATGAGGTACAGAGTCAAGTCTGGTTTGCATAAGGCTGGGTCCAAACTGGGGTGGCGTCATGGGCAAAAGAACAATGGATTTAGCCCAGATCTCTTGACTGGGGGAGAATGTTTGAATCATTCAGCATTCCGTCCATCATTTGTGGAAGTTACACTTTTTGCTCTAAGTGGGATGGGTATGCCCATATGTGGGTCCCTTGCTCACTCTGCCAATGGATTCAAGCTAGCCTGGCTGATGAAGGGTGACATACCCCGGAACCGGTCCCAGGATGCTTGTTTCTGGTCCAAGGAGGACCTGGCTTGCCAGTTCAGTCTGAACTGTTCCCATGAGGCACAGTGTCAAGACTGATTTGCATATGGCTGGTTCCAAACTGGGGTGGCGTAGTGGGCAAAAGAACAATGGATTTAACCCAGATCTCTTCACTGGGGTAGAATGTTGGAATCATTCAGCATTCCGTTCATCATTTATTGCAGTTACACTTTTTGCCCTAAGTGTGAACCGTAGGCCCAGCCGTGGGCCCGTTGCTCACTGTGCAACTGGATTCAAGCTAGCCTGGCTGATGAAGGGTGACATACCCCGAAACCGGTCCCAGGATGCTTGTTTCTGGTCCAGGGAGGACCTGGCTTAGCAGTTCGGCCTGGACAGGGTCAAGACTTATTTGCATAAGGCTGAGTTCAAATTGGGGTGGCTTTGTCGGCAAAAGAACAAAGGATTTAACCCAGATCTCTTGGCAATGGTAGAATGTTTAAATCATTCAGCATTCCTTCCATCATTGTTGCAGTAGCACTCTCCAATGGTAGCAGCCATCTTGTGGCTGGTGTGCCAAACCAATAATTTTTGGCAATTTCATTCGGAGCCATCCAAAAAGAGGAAGTGATATGTTTCCCCGAAGTGCTCTTGATTGTATATTGGGCTGTTACAAATAAGAGACAGTAGAGATTTGGTCAACCTTTTGTTCACTAGCAAACATGTATGGGGTGAATCTATTTTAATCTGAAATGGTCCTTGAGCAACCATGTCATACCCTCCTTGAACAAATTAGCAAAGAACTGCTATTGTAATGGTGGGGTTACTAGGAGCAGTGGAATTCATCCACATAAGCCCATTTCCCTGACGGTTTTAGGGGGAAAACATTATCCTCTAAAGAAAAAAACATAACATTTGTTGAGAAGTTACTAAAATGAACTATGATATCTTTACTGGAGTTCTAGATGAATATGAGAAAGACTTAATAAAAAATGAAATATTTAGAGGGGATCTAAAGAACTACCAAATGAACTGAGTATACATGTTTGCCAGAAAATATGAAGAAATCAAAAGTGGGATACAATGACTGAGATATCCATGGACAATTCAAAAAGGCAACTCAGACATGTCACTAACCTCAGAGATTGGGTTACCAGAGGAATTGAGAAAAAACATCAACCATTCACACAGGAGTAACATTTTCTGAATAGGTAATGAGACACCACCTGGGAAACATACCAAATATAACAGCAAGACCACCTCTAACAAGAGACAATGAGCCGACAATGTCAGGAACACAGACAAGGGCACTGAGAAGGGAACTTACAAAGATGGGAGCTGCTACAACCACCTAGTGACCAACCTGTTTTCAATAGAATGAACACAATCTCAATTGAGTTTAATAAATAATGGGCTTTCTTTTTGCCCTACCATGGAGTCGGACCCAAATCTCACACTTCGCTCCCGGAAGGATCCTCACTCACCCTCGCCCCATTCAGGCAGTCTTCTTCCTCTCAAAGGGTCATCTGTTCTTGATTCAGGCAGTAATTGGTGGTCCAGGCAAGTGATGTTTATTAACCTTTGTGATGTCCCCTCATGCAGCATGGGAGACTGGCAGAACCCCACTCCCTAGTCCTTACCACAACTGGCAGAACTCATGATGAGCTTTTCTGCACTGATGTACAGCTTCATTTTGACCATTTTGGAGTCTCAAACCCCCCTTTGTGTAATCCATTTCCAGACATACATATGATCTAATGTCTCTTTCTTTGATATTTGTGTTCTGGGGGTTGCCCCCTTTGAAATTACCACTCCTCTGTTGTGCTCCTCTTCCAGAGACCTATGTAGCACAGCACCAGTGTCTCCATATTTGATAGCCCCAAGCACATGCCATGGGTATGACATGAGGATTCATACCTGGTTGTCGGCCTCATCAATGTGTATTAAAAGGTTACAAATGCCCCTAGTCATACTCTTTGTAGCTCTCTTGTCCTGGAATGTCACCAGGCCTTTTTTACCAGTGTCTTCTTTCATAATCAAAGGGACCATCTGAAGTGCACTGAGGAGCCAAGCTCTTCCTTCTTCCATTGTGTGGGAGTCCACCCAGTCCTCAGGAATGCAGCAGGTCCCATATTGTCTGTTGAACTCCTCCACATCGGCATGTAACTCCAGAAGACCCTGGGCTCCCAACAGGGATACTACTGACCCTCAAGCACTGTACTACTCACAGGTAAATACGCAGCCTTAGCACATCAAGCAGCCACATGTGTAGTCCCCTATGTCTCTGCCTCTTATTGGCACACGCACATACCACAGTTATGCTCAGAAACCCGCACATGGTGTATCCATATACTGTAGTTATCACATGCTCATACCAGCCTGGTGCGTTCACATAGGCACATCTTTCCTGATGTGAGAAACATTGAGCTGAAAGCAGAGCAGCAGAATGTCTATGAGTAGAGCAGAAGGGCCCACTCCCATGGCATAGGTCAGAAGCCCTGGTCATATTACTTGATTACTCCCTATAAACAAGCATTGAAAATGCAATAGGTCTCGCCTTTAATTAAGTTAAAGCTGTTTGCTTTGCTAATGGTATTGTATAGCAAAGCAAATGGCTTTAATTTAATAAAAGGCGATACCTATTGCATTTTTTATGCTTGTTTCTTTGCTGATGTGTTTATTATGAGCCGGCAAACCCTTCCATGAGTAACTGATCTGAGTCCCTAAAATTAAAAGAAATATAAAGCAAAGCATTCCAGAGGATTGTTGCTGTTGAAGAAATGCTCTGACTTTCCCCAGCTCATGAAGAACACGAGGTTGAGATGAAGGAACTGCCAGTGGAGGAAGTTAACTGCTGCATTTTTCGGTCTGGCTTTCCGGGCGCCAGCTATCCATGATTATGTGGATTAACAGAGAGAGTAATGTTGATTCTTTTGGACATTGCGAGAGAATGCACACTGTACAAAGCTGGAGCTATGTGGTCTATAAAGTCGAAATGTAGGAGAGCTGCACTGAGCACTCACTGGAGCCAACAGAAGAAGCATGCTGGCAGTCCGAGGAATAGTAAATGACTGGACCATTAGCACTGTGACTTGACGAGAAGGGCTTCATCCTACCAGCTGGCCACAGTCCTGAAAAAAGTGTAATCAAGAAAAAAATGAACTGCTATCTTTGCTCAACAATGCTAATGTTAGCATGTCAAGCGTAGCCAGTAGGTCTCTTCACATGCCAAAAAAATCTCTTTCTTTGAATGTTATACGTAATAGGACAATAATTCTAAATCTGGAGTCCGCAATGCAAACTCAGAGGAGAGTGGGGTGGAGGGAGGTCAGCAGCAATTTAGAAAATCAAATATTAGCCTGTCCCAGCCGTGATAGTTAAACATTGTCCATCAGAGGCCTCCCGGGGGTACAGCGGGCCACTCTGGGCCTTGTATTCCTCCGCCAAGCCCCGATCCTTTGGGACAGCCCCTGATCAACGGATTCCTGCGGTCCTCGCTCCCTGAGATGGCCCTTATTAATGCACAAGCAGTGCCAACCTGTCAGAGCCGCCCGTGGTCAGGGTGCGCCCTGGGCAGACACTGTCTGTGCCCTCGCTATGGCGGCCCTTGGCTGGCTACATTGAAGCAGCAAGTGGCATCTGAACACCACCCCCCACCCCATGGGATAGGAGTGGAAAAGGGATAACCGGAGGGTGGGAAGGAACAGTCAACACAGACAACAGGGGTGAGGAGGTTGGAAGGAAGCAAAAACACGGACAACGGGGAGGTTCGAAGGAAGAGGAAACATGGACAACAAGGGGTTGGAAGGAAGAGGAAACACAGACTACAGAAGGGTGGATGGGAAAAGGAAACACAGACAACGTAAGGGTGGGCAGTAAGAGGGGAGTGAGCGAAAGCATGCCGCCATGCATGTGTACGGAGAATAAATGGCACATGTGTGTACACATCCCTACGCTCATTGAAGTAAACAAAGATGGCATCGGGCTGTCCACATGCGCATGCATTTTTCTGTCCGTACGTGTGCACGTTTAACATTGTGAATGGCGAGAGCAGCCATCTTTGTCCATCTGGACGCGCATGCATTCAGCTTTGGCTGAATCAATCCCGAAAGGTCCTCACATTACGAGGGCAGCGCATGTGCTGGGCCCGCCAGCCGAGACCTGAAAGGTATGCTGCCAGCACTGTGGTCATGCTACTCAGCTCTTATGAGTACCACTTTGAGAGTAGTTCATAGTGTTCCCCTCCTGTTCTAACCACAACGCGATCCATGAGACAGGCCTCGGTCATGCGTCCATGCATAATCCCTGTTCGCTTATGACCAGAAATTGTTACCAAGGATACAGTTATCATTGCAGTTGGGGCTCTTAGGGTCGGTGTTCTTGTCTAGTACTAGGGTAGAGACTTTTTTCATCTCAACAAGTGCAGATCTGTCATTAACTATAAAGACGAACCACATCTTCCCCCTTTTTTAAATGATCTTATGTTCAGGGTGATCAGGTAATCAAGAATAGCAAACAATTGATCCGAAAAGCATGTCTCTGTTAACCCAGGAATATGGTATTTTGTCTCAGTTAGATGGTGTTAAATTTTCATTGCATGCTTTCCAGCAGGCAGTTTAATAATGAGGCTGCTGCTTCCCAGCAGAGAGTGTACGAAAGAGGTCTAGTTTAAAGAGATGGTTGGACTTTGGATTAGGTTTAGTAGGATCAAGGGCTGGGAAGCCATATTTTTAGTTGTTAAGAAATGTATTCACTACCTGGTAGATAAGTGGTATTGGAGAAGCCCCCAGGAGGTGAACGGACTTGCAATAGTTTTTCAACAGACTTTGGGGGTGATTAGGATGGCGTAACAATCGTCACCGGTGTGCCGGCACTGGCGACTGTCACGCCATCGTAACCTGATTTACCCACTGACAGATTACAATAGAGATGGGTAACACGGCGGACGGAAATTCCGTCTGCCGCTTTTCCGCAATTCGGCAATCGTTACGATTGCCGGCTGGGCGGATCTGGGGTACATATTATGATGTGGGGTGTTCCAGGCCTCTCCATGGTGGTGATGCCGCTATGGAAAGGATGGCAGGGATTTGCTTTGGGGGCCCGTTGCGGGCCCCCGGGGGAGTGTGGGTGGTTGCACTTAGGGGGTGCCTATGGTACCCTGCTACATTGCCATGCACAAGGTGACAGGCACCGTGCGGTGCACTTTGTGCATGGCAATGCACAACATGGCATTTTACCATTGTGGAGGGTGCAGCAGCCAGAAGCACCCGCCCCAATGTTAAAATTCCAGATGCGACCGCCACGGTGGCCATGGCGTCAGGCAGTCCAGTTACTGCTAGGGTGGCGGACGGACTAAAGTCCGCTCACCATCCTAATAACCCCCCATGTTGGTAAGTTGTTAAAGTGTGTGACTGATTGTCAAAATGAGGGATGATTGGGAACGATGGACTGATGTTGAGTCTGGGAGGAGTGAGGAAGGGATAGCTTGATAACTCTATTTGACAATGAATTGTGATCATCGCAGGGAAATGGATGAGATAGTTTGTTATAAAAATACCTAAGCACTGGAAGGATGCCGTAGGCTAGGATGGTGCCTTTGCTCATGAACATAGTGTGGAACACCGCTTTGAATTCTCTTGAACTGCTATTGTTGTCTTTCATCGTGATAGCACAGTTCGAATAAATGTAATTTTTTGCTTTCTATGAAAGGAGAAATTCCCAGTACCCTCACATTTATAGCTCCCTTGAATCTCCAAACAGAGATTGTGAAATTAGAAATGAAAAATTCCAGCCATGTTTTGAGAATGAGGTTGAAAACTAAGTGATATGTTACTCTAAAGCCAGTTTTAGCACTAAAGCATTCATCGGAGAAGAGGAATTCTTTGAATGTATTGAAGTGTTTCTTGGCAGTTTTTTTTAGATGTGTACATGGAAGGTTAGTCGAAGGCAATACATACGAAACCCGATTTTTGAGAGTCCACCCAGCTTTTGTTATTGTTTTGCTTTGGGGTGTGGGGGCAATAAGTGTAGAAATGTTCTGCCTGGAGTCTCTGATTGTATATAGCCTGGATAGATGTCCAGAGCATAACCTGAACGTTTACTCTACTTTATCAAAGAATTGCATGCTTCAATCTATTGCGAGCAAACTTGAATATATTTCTGTTCCCAGCTGTTGCTAGTAGTTTACTCTTGATCTACCTTTAAATTCTTGGTTCACTCGCATCGCTAATCTAAGAGACTTAGGGCCATATGTATCATCAACCTGATTTGCGATTCTCAAATAGCGATTTTTAAGAAATTGCTATTTGAGAATCGCAAATAGGTATGTATGTACAAAATCGCATTTGTTTTGCGATTTCTTAAAATTCCTTAATTGCGATTAGCAAATTGCGAATCGCAATTAAGGAATAATTTCCCATTCATTTCTATGGGCCAGGAGGCCCAAAGGAATGAATGAGAAGTTATTCTCAATTTGTGATTCGCAATTTGCTAATCGCAAATTGAGAATAATTTCAAGGGTGCAGGGGTGTCCAAAGGACACCCTGTTGCACCCCTGAAATATGCATGGGTGCACATGTGGCGCACATATATGCCCTAAGGGCATGTATGTACGTCACATGGCACTTTGAAAAATGCGAAAATGGGCATTTTTCAAGGAATTCACAATTTACCACCAACTAGAAGTTGGTGGTAATTTGCGATTCCTTAAGGTCAATTTGCAAAAAAAATGTGCTTCATACATTGCATTTAAGGAATCGCAAAATGTGCGATTCCTTAAATGCAATCGCAAAATAAGGAATCGCAAATTTTGAGATTCTTTCATACATACCATTTAGCAAAAATGAGTTCGCAAACGCCGAAATTCTGTGAATTTCGGCGTTTGCGAACCCATTTGAGCTTCATACATATGGCCATAAATCTGAAAAGAAGCTGGAGAAGTTGTTCACTAACATTTGCAATAGTGACAACTTAACCCTTGATCCTTTGGAGTTGCGTAGTCCCTCAAATACCATACTTTTCCATATTTAGAATTTAGAGCTGTAGGTAATCTTTGAAAGTAAAAGGTCCTCATTGCAGCCATAAACCCATATCTATATCCATGTTTCCACACAGATGGTATTTGTTTCAAATTATCTTCCTCACCATAGTTTCTGTATCAAATAGATTCTTTCTGGGCTGTAATTTCATGCATTTCGGTTCAGGTGTAGATCGTTGATAAGTTACGTGAAATAGTTTCCATGGGTGCTTCTACTTCCAGAATAAAGATCAATGCAATAATAAAGGATTCAAGTTTAATCTCCGGATCCTCATAGCCTTCTTTTGAAGAAAGCATTACTTTGAGCTATTCCTCGTGTCACCAGTTCTTGTAAGTCATTAGGCTTGACTGAGGATAAACATTCCAATACAATGGCAAAAAATATTAAAAAGCGTCTGACATTTTTAGTTTATTTAATTCTGTGAACTCAATATGCATGGATGACCTCAACATTAAGGCCAGCATATGGCTATCTTTATGAGAGTGACCGTTTAATATTTATTCCCACCCCCAAAAAATTTAAGAAATGTGTGTCACTTCCAAAATCAAGCCAGATATTGAAAACTTCTAGAATAACATTCTCTTTCACGTTCACTAATATTTGTGCAACTCATTTCTCCAACCGTACAAGAAAATAGTGGCTACAAATGAATAAGATGTCCTGCTGTCCCCCTTGGTCATACTATGTGAGAATGCAGTTTTAAGGCGAGAAGGAGAAGTTCTCCTCAAATAACAGCTTGGTGGTCTGTTTCTAAGCCAGCTCTAACTGCTAACTGCTAATTTCTTACTAACTAGTAAGATCTGCTTTTGCTCTTACAAAGTGCTTAGACTCTTTTTCCATGCCTGCATATAGGAATTCTAGCACTGAATGCAAGCCCTCATGGGTTGTAATCATACACCAACCTTAGTGTGAAGAGAAGTATCTTCTCTTTACCCAGTTTATACCTCAGAACACTGTATATAATAACACTTGTTCCAGAGGCACACCAATATTAGAACAGGATCACCCCCAGTTCTTTATGTTCTACCGCTCCTTCTTCCTTACATCTGTCTTCAAAGGATTGTTTTAGTTGTATTCATGTGTGTAAGACTGCGCATCTCTCCTATGTGCATAACTCTGATATGTGTGTATCGTTTTGGACATTTGGTCCATCCTCAGTCTAGAAATAATGTGTTCATCACACTCACACATTCATACATAATATGGAAATAATATTCTATGTGATGTTACACAAATAAGTTATGCAACAGCATATTTTTATCTGCGAGTTATACTCAAGACATGGAGTAATGAGTACAATTTTCACCTAGCTCATAGAAGGTGCCAGCACTGGGAACAAGTTTTTAGAGAAGACTGTTGTAGAATCATTGACTTCATTATTTTGAGTATGTACATGAAAATCGTTCTTATCGCTGATGCTACATGTTTCTGAAAAAAGTCAGCCCCTGATAGCATTCCTATTGTGCATATTATAAATTTGAAGTGTGACAATTCTGTGAAAGTCATATATTCCATGACCATTTTAACTGTTTTAAAATGGTAGCCTCTTTGCTCTGTCTGATGTACGTCTCACTTTAAAATATTTTTCAAATAATTACTTTTGAATGAATGTAGACATGTATAAGATATACAAAGCAACATGTTTTATAGACAATAATCCTATTTTTTAATGTGTTTTATCATTTCCTTATGTTTCACAAACAATACAATGATTTGTATGCCAGTGCACAATCCATGTAGAGTCATATAACTACTGATATAAGTAGGATTGGAAGGTGAAGGCTTACATTCAAACAGACAAAACTGAATGGATGCCTGTCACAAGGACTACAAATCATGAGTGAGCGGTTTGATCAAGTGAGTAGGGGGTGAGCTCTGGCAGACGTTGTAGCACCAGGACACTAAAACTTGCTCAATGTGGGACAGCCAATATACTGGTTGAGGAATAGCAAGAGATTGGTTAACATGAGCATCGTTTCAGGACTACCGCTGTGACTGGTGGGTGAGAGCCAGATGGGGTGGAATTGGCCGAACTAGGCTCTTGTTGTGGCTTGCACCCATAGTGAGAGGAGCCTCATCTTCCCTCCTGAGCTCCCACAGGGGCTACTCGGAAAAGCTGTCCACGTACCCTCTGCCAATTTGTGGCATCTGCATTTTGGTTCCTGTATGACAGTGCTTGAGGCTGGGGCTGGGGCCATGTTGCTACTGGAGCACAGCACCTCTGGATTTGGGTGTCCTATGGCTTGACTCCTTTGGTTCCTCTGGAGCCCTTCTGTGGAGGGGCACAGTGGTGATTAATGGCACGGTGGAGTACAGCAGAGGGGAGCAGTATGCTACATGGGGCTAAAGTTGGGTCCTACGTTTGAGCATGAGCCTGCCTAAGTCGATCCAAATCCCCAGTGAAGTGAAGTCAGGTTAGATCATTGATAAGAGCTGAGGTAAGGAGCCTGTGGAAGGCGGGCAATCTAAGAACTGGGTATTAGCTTGGTAAACCATACAGTTTGCCTGTATTTTTGGAGAATTGTGTACCTTCTCTGCCTATGGCAAAACATTTTCTGGCATTATATGGGTTGATGAGGATGCCGCTATCCTCCTCGACCTCTTGGCAGCCTTTGAAAACATCTCCCACCACATCCTCATCATCATACTCCACCACATTGAGGAAATATAAATTTTATGGTCAAGTAATGTTCCCTAACGTGTACCCCACCGTCTCCATGTACCAGTTTAAAGTGCATGTAACTTCCCTCCTGTGCCAGCTATGAAGACGCAAATACATTTGCGTCCAACGTTAACATGTCCTCTTTCAGACCCACCCTGAATGGGTTGAATATTCCGTTCCTAAGTATGCTATGCCAACGTCTTTTTGTGGTGTACTTTATACGTTTTTCAGCTCTGGCGAAGTAGGCCCTGAATTCTGCCATCGAGCCTTTTTTCCTGCCTTCTGACTCTGAAAGCCTCAGCCCAGGCTGTCTCTGTACCCGTGACCTCTGCCTTACTCCCTGTGCGGCTCACGGCGCTTAGCTCAGCCTGCTGCCTGCCAAGACTGAATTCAACCTTCGAATTATCTGTTCCGCTCCTCGAAAATGCATTCCTGCCTACTAGTTTAAGTAAACATTCCCCCAGCTGCAGAGCAAAGGGCCCGGCCTCACTGTCTCCGTGCAAGTAATTCATAGCCTCTGTTACCATGGTAGGCCCATGCCCCTCGCATTCTCATGTAGACACTTAGGCGCTTATACACGCACTCACAGTCAGTATAGAATAGCTTCTGCCCCAGAGACCTTTTCCGTTTAGATAATATGGTTCCCAAACATCAGATATCAGATATGATAGAGGTACGAGTTGATCTGACATGCCAGACTTCTGTCTCTTTCCGCCATTGTAAATGTCAAGTCCCCTGCACCCTCCGGTTTCACGTCAATCACACGTCATGCAGCTGCGCGCGCATCCAGGCCTAAGATTTCTGCTGACATTACAAAATTCTGCTTTGTTGCCACCCACTTGTGACACCTACCTGTGACGTTTCTAGCACACACCTCTATGTTCACGCCTAAGTTCACGCCTTCTAATTACGTATCACTACCACGTGTGTGTTTTATCTTGTTTCTCTCAGCTGTTACGCCTACTGTATTGGTTTCTATAATGTGACTTAAGTATATAAGCTATGTATTGTCAATAAAATATTGCTCTATCCCTTCCTACACCCCTGTGGTGGTAGGAACATGATATCCGGTCTGACCATTCCTTTTTAAGGAATAAAACCCCTAAGAACTCTAACACCACGGACTCTGCCTCTTTCTTTCCGATTGAGTTATTATTAATTAAGTACTTACCTGCATAGAAATTAGGACGGTAAATCAAATATTTACCACATTATTCTGGCGCCCGAATAGGGACCCCTCCCCCACCCCACGCGCCGGTTGGTGCGTTGCAAGCTCTGTCCCCTGCCATCAGTTAGACGGAACTACGCGTACTGGCAGGATTTCCTGTATCTCCCTCTGGCCCACGGAGGTGACGAAGACTGCGATCAGCACCCAGACGAGGCGGTGAGGAGTGCGGAGGATCCCGACCAGAGCCTAGTCGAAAGAAGCAAGGTCCGAGGTGTCAAGAGGCCCACCAGTTTCCGAAGTATCTACGTGTCGAGTCGAGTCCAGTCCGGTCCAGTCCAGTCGAGTTTTTCCGAGGCCTTCCGATTCCGTGCTTCCCGGTGAGTACCATTGCTGGGACGTATCTAGACGGGTGCATTATTATGTATCCGGTAAAGACGGGTTTGGGTACACAAATTGGGTCTGCACTGTTTTAGACAGTGTATCTGTACTGTTTAGCAGTATATCCGTTACTCCAGTTCTTGCACTGTTTTTAGCAGTGTATCTGTGCTGTTTAGCAGTACATCCAGTATAGGGGGGTAGTCATATATGTCTCAAATGTCTTTCATGTGATCCATGTCGTGGTATGAGTGACTGTTTTTTTTTAATGTGCATTGTTGTGTTCTTGTGTAACTAGCTGTGTTCAAAGTTAAGTAGTAAGGATTGAGCATTCAGTACTAAGTAAACAAGATGCCGTTTTTCAATAAGTTAAAGCAGATAGGAACTAGGAAAGGGATACTAGAGGAAGAAATTCCTATCCCCCCTAGGGACACTCCTGGAAATTTCATGTATCATAAACATGGCTTAGATGCCATATTGTATCTAGATTTATGGGCCGATTATACTAAGCATCTAGACGAGAGACACAGATGGCCTGTTACCGGAACATGGGATGCCGAGTGCATCATGAAGGTAGAAGAAGCACTATGGAAAAAGAAAGCCAGACAATCGCAGAAGGATGCCATAGAATTTTGGCGTAAAGAATCACATAAACGTGCTGAAAAAGCACTCCGTAGAGAAGACAGACATAGAGAAGAGTCAGATAAAGCCCGAGAAAACGAATTAGTTACTGAAGGGATCCGAGTAAAATCAGAACAAGTAGACCGCGCACGAAACAATCTCGTAAATGGCATGTATCTTGTGGCCGAGGGTTCGCCTGAAGCCACTTCAGAAATACCGAAAGATCTGCCGCCACCATTGGTTCCAACTAAAGTAAATCACAGGACTACTAAGGACATATTTCTGAATTCCTATCTAAACGATGTAGCACCCGCTTACACCAATCCACGTGCCCGCGTCCCGCCTACTGACGGTGACGGAGATGGCAACCCGCCTCCAGACTATATCCCGCCATTACCGCAACAAGGTTCCACCGTTCGACAGCCTGTCGTTCCTCCACCTCCACCACTTCCCACACCTAAAATTGATATATCAAATCCGTTTTTGCCTGATCCTACTAAGAGACAAGTTCAAATACACATACAGACTCCACAGAGGGATAATCCCCAAGCTTCCGCCTCAGGAGGTGCGACCGGGGGTCACCAGACCCCGCCAGCAACACACAGATTACATCTTAGGGATATGCAGAACCACCTTACACTACAGTCACCCTGTCTCGACAGACTCAAAGCACCGCTTTCAGTTTGCAGATAAGATCCAGTACCCGGCAAAGACGATAGAATGTTGATAGCATCACTACGTTTGCGACAAGCTACAGATTACTTAATGTTATTCTCCGGAATGAAAGAGCACCTAGATAGAATATATCATTTTGTCCAGACTGGGGAAAATCCTGAAAGTATTAAGGAGGCCCTGGCACATCAGAAAGTTGACACTCAAGCATATATATTACGTTTTTTCATAAATTGCTTAATAAGAGAACGAGACAGGCCAGAGACAGAACAGGATGAAATGGAGGCACTAAACAGGTGGGGTCAAAATATATCTGAAGGAAAGCATGATAAACAGAATTGTATATCAAGCATGTACAAGAAAATAAGAAAAGCAGTAATAGACATACACGAAAAAGAAAAAGAAAAAGAGAATGACTCCTCCGAGGAGGAGGAAGGACCTGAAGAACCAGAAAAGACTACAGATACGATAGCGTATGTAGGTAAGGGAACTTACCTTAGGAAAGGCATTCGTCCAGAAAGCAAGAGAGTTTTTCTCTCTGGCATAACAAAACCGAATTCTCCTGAACATCAGTTTCAAGTCACTGATAAAATGCTTCGAGAACGAATGGGGTACCATGTACTCATTTTTATGGATGAACAAGAACTAGCCCGGTCAGCAGTACTATGGGCTGACAATCCTAACATATACAATGATGATACAGTAGCGCAGACATTTCTGAACCTATCCCCAGACGAGCAGAAATTAGCAGGTACCTATATGATTCAGCACCTCCTCAGGTTACACAGAAATCAACATTCTGATCCAGGTCCCTTACACGATACATTAGAAGCACTACTCATGGATAGATGGAGAGGCCTAAGTACCCAGTTAATACAAATAATTCTAGAACAACGGCACAGATATAATACTTTCTTAAGTTCACAATATGTTCCCGCTCCGCCCCCAGAAAGAAAAATGTATCATATGGAGCGTCTTGAAAGACAGAACCCTTTACGAGAAGTACATCCAGTTATGGGTACCGATAATACTTTGAAACGTGTGTATGTACACACACCTCTGACCAAGTTAGAACTATTGGAAATGAAGAAACTAGTACCCTGTCACGATAAAGACCCTGCAGGTTTTCACAGAGAACTTAAAGACATGTTACTGATGGGAGATTACACATATGCAGATATCATGAAAATGTTAAAGGTACTGCTGCCCACCGGCATCTACGAGAAACTCAAGGAAAGAGAATGGGAGGTGGGAGACAAAAAGATTATATGGCCAGAAATAGAAGACGAGGAGAAACTTCGTACCCCAGGGCTAGGCCTTGGGGAGAAAACTAAAGCATTACCAGGTTTAATAGTTCAGGTTCTGCCAAGATTACTGACAACTAGAAAGGAAGATTGGGACGCAATTTCGGCCTGTAAACAGAAACACGATGAAGATACTAGTGACTTCTATTCAAGATTCGAGAAATGTTTCATTATTAATAGTGGCCTTAAACCAAGTAGCGAATCGTACCCGCATCTTTTTGTATCAAAGTTAGTCGAGAATTCCTTGACAGCAGTTAAAACCCGTGTATACAAAGTTGAAAGCACATGGCAAGCAAATACGCCATCCCAGATGTTACAAATGTTACAATACCATCAGAACAGAATTAGAGAAGAACAGGATCAGGAACAGAAACGCATGAAAGACACGAAAATGAAAATGTTAGTGGCCCAGTCGGTTCCAGCCGACGGTCAGAGAAAGGGTACGACCCAGACAGGTCATTCCGCAGCTCCCGTTAAAGGGACATGCAATTATTGCAAGCAGCCAGGTCACTACGTACATGAATGCCCAGTCCTGAAACATAATATATCAACAGGAAAAACTAAAGAAAGACCGCGTCTGCCTAGACAAGACCAGGTTCAGCAGCAGACTTCACAGAATATCCAGCCCATGCAGAATACTCAGCCTATGCATGTTTCACCACATGCAGCACAGACAGTAGCAGTACCACAGAGACAGCCACAGTCACAGTCACAGCCACAGCCCATTGCCGCGACTCAGCAAGTCTCACAACAGATGTACCAGTATGCCCAATCTGATTACCCCGATTATCCCCGATACACATGAAACAGCCTAGAGAGGGAAGGTGGCTTGCCTCTTATTGAGATTCCTGTAGATCAAGAGGGTCCTTATGTACACAGTCGAGTATTGGGAAAAGACAGAAAGTTTTTAATTGACACAGGGGCAAGTCGCACAACAATAAGCCATGATGAAGTCCCAGGGGCACCCCTCTCAGGCTCACAGAAAGTTTCCCTTGGTTTTTCAGGACAACCCATTGTAAATGAGGTATCGAAACCCGTCCCCCTGGCTGTGGGTCCATTATCACGTGTTACAGACTTGTTACTTACGAAATCATGTCCAGAAAACTTGTTAGGTATCAAAACACTGAAGGCTCTAGGAGCAGTGATATGTTGTTCTCCGGAAGGAGTTAGACTCTTTTTGCGAGATTTCAAGGGTCACTATGTATTACGAGAGTTTGATGTCAGATTGAAAAATGTACCGGATCACTTGTGGGCACAAGGCCCAACCGATGTAGGCTGCATGCATATCACACCATACCGTGTTACACTCAAACCAGGAGTTGTCTTGCCAAGAATCAGACAATACAAGTTACCACCCGATGCTGTAGTGGCTTTACTGGAAATCATTGAAGAGCTCATTGCCCAAGGAGTGGTCGTAGAGACCGACTCCAATATCTGTAATTACCCTATCATTCCGATTCTTAAACGTACTGATCCCAATGCACCGCCAGTATATCGGCTGGTGATTGATTTACGAGAACTGAATAAATGCATTGTACCACAGTACCCTGTGGTCCCCGACATCTCTTCCCTATTGACTGCTATTGATTCAGAAGCAACGTTCTTTACTGTAATTGACCTCAAGAACGCCTTCTTCAGTGTGCCTATTGATCCAGAGAGCCAATATCTCTTCGGATTCAGTTTAAATGGACGAAGTTTCAAATTTTCACGCGCACCTCAAGGATTCACAGAAAGCCCCAGCATCTATAGCCAAGCTCTGAAAAGACAACTTGATTGTATTCAAATGCCAGTTAACACCGCTTTACTGCAATACGTCGATGATCTGCTGATCACCGCACGAAGTGAACCAGAATGTGAACAAGCATCACTGACAGTTTTACATTTTCTGGCCGAAAAGGGACACAAGGTGTCTCCTTCGAAGCTACAATTCTGTGTTCAGCAAGTTGTGTACTTGGGTCACTTGCTGTCCAAAGTGGGGAGACAGCTCACTCCTGACCGTATCCAGTTAATTGTAAATATGCCGCAACCCCAGACACAAAAGGAAGTGCGGGCCTTTATAGGCCTCACCTCGTACTGCAGACAATGGATTCCTCAGTATGCATTTCTAGCTAAACCACTCATTCAGTTGACAACACAAGAGGCAGCGACTTCGACTGTCCTTCCTTGGACTCAGGAACATACACAGGCTTTTGTGGAATTAAAGAAAGCTTTATGCCAAGCACCAGTTTTAGCGACACCATGTTACAGCAAACCCTTTACACTTTTTGTTACAGAACGTGATGGTACAGCGTTGTCTGTCCTCACTCAAGATCAAGCAGGTTCACATAAGCCTTGCGCTTATTTTTTAAGTACATTGGATTCAGTAGCCCAGGCACTCCCTGCGTGCTTAAAGTCAGTAGCAGCGACAGCTTTAGCAATCAGACAGAGCGACTCAATTGTTTTAAACAGAGCTCAGACTCAACACTTGACTATAGCACGACTGACAGGTTATGAATTGACGCTATTCCAGCCACACATAGAAATCAGACGCTGCAGCATTCTAAATCCCGCAACATTGTTACCTTCGATTATGACAGATCCAGCCCCGCATGATTGTATAGAGATCATTAATGCAGTAACAAAGCCCCGACGAGACTTAACAGATGTTCCATTGACAAATCCAGACCTGACACTTTACGTGGATGGTTCATGTATGAGAACAAGTACAGGAGAATTAGTGGCCGCATATGCCGTGACCACTGAAACTGAAGTTAAAGAAACATATCGTATTGATACACTGTCTGCTCAAGCGGCAGAGCTCATCGCTCTGACCCGAGCCTGTATACTAGCCAAGAACAGAAATGTTAACATATATACTGATTCCCGTTATGCTTTCGGAGTCGTACACGACTTCTGGGTGTTATGGCAAGAACGAGGTTTCCTGACCTCTCACGGTGCCAAGATCCAACACGGTCCCCTCATTCAAGCACTGTTAGAAGCAATACATCTGCCTTCAGGCATATCCATCATGAAGTGTAAAGCACATACTAAAGTTACAGATTCTGTTTCCATGGGTAACGACCTGGCAGACCAAACAGCAAAACATACAGCATTGACTCACACCCAGACAACTGACGTGACAAAGACAATAGGACCGACACATTGTATGACAGTCAGGGATCCCACACTAGATGTAATCGATATTCAGACACATGCTACTGCAGATGAAATAAAGAAATGGACTGAACTAGGAGGGATCCAGACAGATCAAGGTTGGATGACGAAGGGAAGATCTACATGGTTTCTCCCCGACTCTATGGTTCAAGTCATAATAAATACAGCACATAGTCCTGCACATCTAGGAGAGAAAGCGATCTTAGACAGTTTACAGAATCTCTGGTACAACAAACACTTACGAGCAGCAGCAAAACAGAAAGTGCGTACTTGCATGATCTGTTGTCAGTTCAATCCAGGAAAAAGCGTCCCTGTAGAGCAAGGAGGATTTCATCCTCCCGATCTCCCTTTTGAAGTCCTCCAGATGGATTATATCCAGATGGACCGTTGTCGAGGATTCAAATATGTCCTCGTAATTGTTTGTGCACTTTCCCGTTGGACCGAAGCATATCCAGTCCCAGATTACACTGCTCCGACCACTGCCAGGCAGCTGGTTCGAGAATTCTTCCCACGGTACGGCTTGCCTCGTGTCGTGTACTCAGATAACGGACAGCCATTCTCATCCGAGCTCATGAAACAGGTTTCCCTGCTGCTAGGATATCAGTGGAAATTCCATTGTGTCCGACATCCCGAAGCCGCTGGCCTTGTAGAAAGGCATAACCAGACACTAAAGACCCGCCTTGCTAAAATATGTAAAATATGTAAAGAGAAAGGGGTCGACTGGATAGTCGCCCTGCCAGTTGCATTGTTCTACATGAGAATGGTCGCCCATTCGAGATCAGGACTATCCCCGTATGAAGTGGTCTTTGGCAGACCACCAAATATGTGGGGGACGCCCATACCTAAGAAAATTACCGATGTCGATTGTAATATGCTGACAGATTACCTTGCCTCCTTGATGTCTGCACTCCAATCATGTCGTTCACAGGTTGCCGCAGCCTTTCCCGACAACACTGATGTAAAGCCGCATGATGTCCGTCCCGGAGACCTAGTGTTAATTAGGAACTTCGACAGGAAAAGTCCGCTGGAGCCCAGCTGGAAAGAGCCGAAGACCGTCCTTCTTACCACGAGGACCGCTATCAAGGTGGAAGGCCGAAAGGGGTGGATCCACACGAGTCATATTAAAAAATGTAACGAACTGCTGCCAGAAACCGACTCGTCCACCCCCTCCAAAGACTGCCTCGATGCTAAAAACTTTAAAGTTGCTAAACAAGAGAAAACTCCCCAAGAGGAGTACCGCATGAAACTCCGATCTAGCAAGTCAGACAGTTTAATTGTTTAAGTCCTCCCCTAGGTGAATCGGTTAAATAGTTTCTGACATGTATCCCCTAGATCGAGATAGAGAGAGAGAGAGAGAGACAACTCAAGAAACGTACATATTGTAAATCACTCCGCAGTCACTGTATAGTGACATTATTGATTATGTTTTTCCTAAGTCTTCTGATTATTGTTGCAAGTATATTGCTTCCCATATATTACCCTATCTTCAAGCGTGAACAATCTGCTTACAATGTCACTGCCGAACATTCTTTTAGTGAATTACCTCCCCACGAACTGTCTTATGGACTCGCGCTGCGCAACAACACATTCATTAGTATGTTACATCACTCCCATCAGACTAACAATGCTACAAACTGTTGGATATGTGGCCGACTCCCTCCCTATCAGAAATACAAAGGAGTTCTGCCTCTCTTTCCGTACCCGTTCACTCACAATAGCTCCTGTGGTGCATGGTTTAGAATAATTAATTCCTTAGATCCTGATGTTGCTGTTTTCAAAGGAAGCTGGGTTTGGGGAAACTTGAACTTAGTTCTGCTTAATGCCTGTTACCCTGACAAGAAGGGACTTCCCACTAGAATAGGAACTGATCTAGAAAATGAAGTATATGGATTAGGTAATTATACAATTAACCTTATGATTCTTACTGTCGAATCCGAAGCTGCACCAATTCTCCCTGCTATGTCAGTATTATCAGTCACTGGTGATTTATGTGTCAGTAAGAAGGGTTCAGTACACTTAGGTCATAGTAAAAGTACTACTGTGGTCGAATTCAGTGATCAAGGCAAGTCTTCCTTTAGAGCTACTCGTCATTCCTACTTTGTTTGTGGCCATACCGCATACATACGCTTACCTCCTGATTGGGATGATACCTGTTACATTGCATTCCTTCTGCCACCTGTTTTTCTAGCCCCTCCTGATTATCACAGAAATACGAATCTAGTAAAGAATAGACTCCGAAGAGATCTCCCGATTGTCGACTATACTGAAACGGCATGGGAGCAATACACAGATTTCAATAAAGGATTCTTTTTCTTCACAGGCCCCGTCCAAAATAGTAAACTAATACGCAGATTAACTAGAACACTCGAAGCAGTAGTGAATGAAACGGCCTCCGCCCTAGGTAACTTAACAGAGGAGCAGTCCGCCATGCGGGTTGTTGTTCTTCAGAATCGTCTTGTTATTGACGTCATCTTGGCAGATAGAGGCGGAGCTTGTAAGGTCATTGGGTCAAGTTGCTGTGTTTTCATTCCAGAAAACGCGCCAACGGTATACCAAGCTATTACACGTCTTCATAAAATTGCAAACCTGATACATCAGAATCCAGGCACCTGGACCTGGTCCGGTTGGTTCTGGACAACGTTGACCGCTTGGGGATGGAAGATCCTATCCTTCCTAGGCATTGCCCTTGTCATAGTATTCAGTTGCTGCCTGTGCCTACAGTGTGGGCCAGCGATTTGTGGACTGTGTGCCACATTGTGCATTGAACATTCCAGTTTTCTCTCAAAACGTGAGAGGAAGAAAGAAGAGCAAATGATGTTACAAGAACAGACTGATCGATTCATGAGGATCGATATATCATGAAGGGTCCGTAGGGAACAAGGAGGGAATGAGGAAATATAAATTTTATGGTCAAGTAATGTTCCCTAACGTGTACCCCACCGTCTCCATGTACCAGTTTAAAGTGCATGTAACTTCCCTCCTGTGCCAGCTATGAAGACGCAAATACATTTGCGTCCAACGTTAACATGTCCTCTTTCAGACCCACCCTGAATGGGTTGAATATTCCGTTCCTAAGTATGCTATGCCAACGTCTTTTTGTGGTGTACTTTATACGTTTTTCAGCTCTGGCGAAGTAGGCCCTGAATTCTGCCATCGAGCCTTTTTTCCTGCCTTCTGACTCTGAAAGCCTCAGCCCAGGCTGTCTCTGTACCCGTGACCTCTGCCTTACTCCCTGTGCGGCTCACGGCGCTTAGCTCAGCCTGCTGCCTGCCAAGACTGAATTCAACCTTCGAATTATCTGTTCCGCTCCTCGAAAATGCATTCCTGCCTACTAGTTTAAGTAAACATTCCCCCAGCTGCAGAGCAAAGGGCCCGGCCTCACTGTCTCCGTGCAAGTAATTCATAGCCTCTGTTACCATGGTAGGCCCATGCCCCTCGCATTCTCATGTAGACACTTAGGCGCTTATACACGCACTCACAGTCAGTATAGAATAGCTTCTGCCCCAGAGACCTTTTCCGTTTAGATAATATGGTTCCCAAACATCAGATATCAGATATGATAGAGGTACGAGTTGATCTGACATGCCAGACTTCTGTCTCTTTCCGCCATTGTAAATGTCAAGTCCCCTGCACCCTCCGGTTTCACGTCAATCACACGTCATGCAGCTGCGCGCGCATCCAGGCCTAAGATTTCTGCTGACATTACAAAATTCTGCTTTGTTGCCACCCACTTGTGACACCTACCTGTGACGTTTCTAGCACACACCTCTATGTTCACGCCTAAGTTCACGCCTTCTAATTACGTATCACTACCACGTGTGTGTTTTATCTTGTTTCTCTCAGCTGTTACGCCTACTGTATTGGTTTCTATAATGTGACTTAAGTATATAAGCTATGTATTGTCAATAAAATATTGCTCTATCCCTTCCTACACCCCTGTGGTGGTAGGAACATGATATCCGGTCTGACCATTCCTTTTTAAGGAATAAAACCCCTAAGAACTCTAACACCACGGACTCTGCCTCTTTCTTTCCGATTGACTTATTATTAATTAAGTACTTACCTGCATAGAAATTAGGACGGTAAATCAAATATTTACCACAACATTAGCATCCAAGGCTGGATCTCTTCCTTCCTCTATGGCAAAACACAAAGGATCTAACTACCACCTTTCTCCTCTGCACACAAAGGCATCCTCTGCGGCATCCCCATGGCTTCTCCCTCAGTCCCACCCTCTTCAACAACTTCATGACACCACTTGCAGATATCATTCGTATCCTGGGTCTTAACATCATCTTGTGTGCTGACGACACTCAACTTGTCCATTCCCTCACAGAAGATACTGACACCACCAAAGCCAGCTTTCTAAACACCTTGACTGACATCACCACCTGGATGAAGACCTATTGTCTTAAACTCAATTCAAACAAAACAGAGGTCCTCAAGTTCAGAAACAAGCCCTCCCCTTGGGATGACGCCTGGTGGCCCACCGCACACAGCTCCTCACCCACTCTCACTGACCACGCAAGCAACCTCGGAATTGTCCTGGACAGCCAACTTACCATTAAGCAGCATATACAAGCTGTCTCCTCTGCCTGCTTTCGCACACTCCACATGCACCACAAAATCCTTCTTTGGATCTCCCTCCCGACCAGGAGGAAATTCACCCAGGCCCTTGCCTCCAGCTGACTCAACTACGGCAACACACTCTATGCCGGAACCACCAAACTGCTGCTGAACTGCTTCCAGACCATTCAGAACTCAGCAACAAGATTCATCCTTGACCTCCCTAAAACAAACAACATTTCCTCCTACCTCAGGGCTCTCCTCTGGCTCGCCTGTTGCCCCTTTAAACTCCTCACACACACCTACAAAGCCTTCCACAAAACAGGACCTGCCTACATGAACAACCACCTGATGTTCCACCAACCGACCAGGGAACTCCACTCCTCCACCCTCACCCTGGCCCACATCCCCTGCATCTGTTGAAGCGGCTGTGGAGGTACCCCCTCCTCCTACCTTACCACCAAGTCCTGGAATTACCTCCACCTATGCACCTCCCCATCATTAGAGGACTTCAGAAAGACGCTCAGGACTTGGTTCTTTGACCGGCATGGCTATCTGACCAAGGCTCACAGAACCCCAGGGCCAGGAGACCCCTTTACAAGATCCAATGATTGATTGATTATAACACTAAAGAAACCTTCTACTCCCAACTGCCAAGCCACCCGACTGCCTTGTTTGAAGTCCTTCTCCTCTTGCTAGTTGCCAACCCACCTGCCAAGAGAGGTAAACATGGCTATTGCAGGAGGGTGGTGAGTGGGGAACATTGAATAATTATTTTGCGCTCAGTCGACTGGCCAAAAACTGGACATCATGAGGTCAAGGAAGCTGTGAGAACCACCACGACTGTCTGAGCACAAAAGTAGGCACCTGCTTCTTCTGGACCAAAGGAGAGCAAGGTGTGAAGATATGTCAAGAGCCCAACCACTGATTTCACCTATTTTGTGTGTCTCTGAAAAAACCTGCAATGTCCCTATGAAGTTCAACTTTCTGAAAGATCTGTCCTAAAAAAATGTTCTCCTCAAACAGTGTAATAACAAGTTTACAAATACCCCACAGTCGAATTACATTAGATGATGATGAAATGACTAACTCTGTAAGTACACCCTCTCAAGTGGTAGAAAGAGGCAAAGAAAAAAGACTGCTTTACTGGCCATTATGGGCACTGCCAAAAGTAAGAGCTTATGATCCCTGCAAGAGCACAAAGTCTCCACAACATTGTGATTTAGCAGACCAGAAGGACTCAAAGGAAGAGGCCACATTGACTGTAACCTCGAACACTCAGTTCAGTGTCCAGTTTAAGGCCACCGATGGCATGGAAACCATGGCAAAATAAGAGCAACACTGTGGCACCTGACATAACTAAAAGAATTCCATGAAACTGCACTGGTAGCGACAACAATAGTTCTCACACCAACATCGGAAGTCAACGATAGAGTCAAACAGATAGAAGTTGAAGTTAACCAAAGTTTTGATCTCTCCTCTCTCTAAGATCTAGAGGCTACTAACATATTTCACAAATATCTGGAGATGAGTGAGTCTCACAACTTATCTGAGGAGTGCCTAAGTTGAAAAGAACCGCTAGAAAAACAATCATTACTTATTCAACCTCCAGTCAATTCTAGGCTATCAGGTGACTCAACAAATAGAACATGAAACATACTATTAAAAACCTTTCAGTCAACAGTGGATGCCGTAAATTATCAATCAAAAAACCAAGACATGCAGGTGGATCTGCTTAACATGATAGCCATATTTGTGTCAGGTCTTGAAAATAAAATAGCTACTCTTAATAGCCTTATAATACGAGTTCAGCTGAAAGCAACAATTAATCAATCAAACTGCGCTTGCTCACTGTAGGACTTGGCCTTTTGGGTAAAGTTCCCTAAATGTATTGCTTTTCCCCCTAGACCATGTTCCTGCCATAGAGTTGCCAATTTAGATGCTTTGCCACTGCTGATCAGTGTCAAAGTACAAGTGTTTCCTGTGTAATGTGTAATGGTAACTGGTTGGCCATGATTGGTATGTTTGCCTTACTAGTAAAATCCTTAGTGATGTGCACTGTGTGCGCTAGGGCTAGTAATGCAAAGGTGCATGGAGTAGGGAACTCAGGCTTGCAGTGTAGGGCCTGCGCGCAGTTTGCTAAGTTAGCATGTTGTCCTGACAAGTGCAACCCCTTGTCAGGCCTTACTTTCCCTTTTGCGTACATAGTGGGCACCCCTGTGATAGGTCCCGGGTAACCCCTGGGCAGGGTGCAGTGTAAGTAAAGGCAGGACATATACTGAGGTGTGTGCTATGTCCTTACAGTGAAAAACACTCCATTTCGTTTTTCATTTGTGAAAGTCCATCCTGCCTATAGGACAGAATAGGGGAGGCTGGGTTTTGAGTTTCTTAGCCTAGTTTCCCACAAGTTTAAAATGGAGAGGGGAAGTTTAGTATGTATGAATTCACAGTGTCATAACAAATCGTTCTATGAAAGTGGTTTTGTCACTGTGTGTTCGGAAACCACTCTTCTAGAAAGTGGCTGAGTTTTGTGCTTTAAAGATTTCTGTGTGTTTCTGCTGAATGTGGATTGACTGTCTGTGTCTGAGGGGTGAGAGGAGCTGGGGAGATCTTGACACAGGGAGGGGTTGAGATGACGCCAGGCTGACCTGCATTTGGATTAGTGGGCAGAGGAGAATCCCCGGGAGGTGAAGAGGCCTGAGTTGCTGTTATAAAACATTAGACTCATCTCCTGCTGAGTGATTAAGGATCCAGACCCCCAATATCAAAGGGAAAAAGGTGACACTGGGAAGGAGACACCCAGAACTGACAAAGGCATGGGTCAGGGACGTATATAAGCTTTCCATGTCCAGACATACAAGCCAGTAGTTTCTGTCCCAATGTATATTTTCTATTTTTTTGTAGAAAATCTTTAGTATCTATAATGTAGGATGTCAAATCCTCCACATAGTCTGTTAACAAATGGTTCACATAAATGGAAACATTCTCGAGATTCTTTGGATGATACTATTGGCCAACCTGGCAGTTGCACAGAGTCCTTGTGTACTTTTGGTAGAAGGTAAACGTAGGTATGGTTGGTGTGTAATTTTTTAGACATTTCTGTTCATCCCAGTTCAAGAGATTCTCATCTGTCCACGCCTTAAGGAGGTCAATAATTATAGCCTGCAACTTAGTGAAATAAGATTTATCTACCTTCGTGTAGCGTGTCATGTTGTTGAGCTGTCTCATGACTTCCTGGATATAGTTCTTTTTATCCCATAAAACAATGTTTCTGCCTTTATAGGACGGCTTTATAATAATGCTATCATCGTTTTGGAGACCCCTTATCGTCTCTCTTTGTGCTCTACCTAGATTGGAATTAGTAACAGGTTTTTTGAGGAGCTGTAGAATGTCATGATTTACCATCTCATGAAAGACATCAATATTATCTCTAGGGATCTGTGGTCTGTACTTGGATTTAACTCTAAATGGAGTGACAATGGGTCTGGAAGGATCTAGTCCTAGAGTTTCTACTGTAGTGATAATATTCGGGTCAGATAGTTCTATTGTCTGTGTGTTATGTGCTTCCTGTTCATCACTAAGACAGTTGAGTGTCCTTAAAATTTCAATTGAGGGGTACATGTGCCGTTGCTGTTGCTTTAGTTGGATTTTGTTGTCTGAGTTTGTGAATCTTAAACAATTTCAGATTATGTACAAAACAATACATATCTCTGCGTTTTTGAGTGTAATCAATGGGAAAGTCTGGACAAAAAGTTAAACCTAGTTTCAGAACCTGTTCTTCCATGGGGGTCAAAAGTCTATTAGAGAGGTTCATTACCGTGAGTACTTGTCCATCCATTACTTTCCCATCTGGCTTTATATATATTCATATCCGGTTAAACAAGGTTAGTCCGCGTGAGAAACGCCAACAGATGCATTAAATAATCAATATTTATTGCTGGCAACAAATTGCAGGTAAAGACAACTGGAGGTTCCATTAGTAAAAGTATCGGCCAGACACGTTTAGGGAACAGTGTTCCCTTCTTCAATGGCATAGATTCCCTTCACACCAAACCACATTTCCTGCACACATTTATCCCAAAGTCATGCTCCAGTGGGCTTGGCCAATCCCTTGGCCTTCTAGTTTTGGTAGTACACAACTCGTATCCTCCTGTGAGTTGGTTTGGTATGAAGTCCATAACGGAACAAAACCCCCAGTGGGTTGATGACAAGCACCATGCTTCGGCTGCCTTATATACCAGCTGCCAGCTTGAGTGCACCTCCCGTTGTACAAATGAAACCATGCAGGCTCCATCACGGTCCCGCTTCCTTCGCGGTGGGACTTTCTCTTTTGCGGCTCAGCTTAGATGCTCATATCCAGTCAAACAAGGTTAGCCCCAGTGAGAGATGCCAACAGATGCATAAAATAATCAATATTTTACACGTTTGAGTCAGGCCGAAATAAAATAATTTTCAGCCAGCTACACAAGACGTCGTCATCGTCCTCTGAAGAAAAACAAAGGTAGTGTGGAGTATATATATATATATATCTATGGCAAAAACACAGGTTTCAGGGGTGTTATAGTTAGTTGGACATTTCACTTGTACAAAACCATTGAAATTCCCCCGTTATAGTTAGTTGTACATACTATAACTCACACGCACCCAATCCTCTGCTGATGATGTCACATATTACGTCATTCTTGATATGGCCAGTGACATCACTGGTGACATCTCAAATGACATCACTGATGACATCACTGATGACATCATCCAGTGTATGTGGTTTGCTTCTATATTAAAATAAGTATATATATATATATATATATATAGCAATCTGCCTTGAAGTCTAGTTGATGTATAAGTGTCTGAAAGGAGGATTTAGTAGCAGAGTGAATGACTATCTAAGTGACTAATTTAAAGTGTCTCACTAAATATATGAGATAGTGATTAAACTTTGTGAATTACTTTATCACTCTTTCTCTTGATGTGTAAAGTACTACATAAGTTGGTTACTAGCTATGTGAAAGTGTATATTAGTTATTAATTAGTTAAGTGAATATTTGAATGTGATAGTGAACAAATGTGTGTGTGATTGTGTGGGAGGTGTGTGACTGTCCAAAGATGTGTAAATAGTTGATTTAGTAGGTATATGAGGTTTAGACTGTATGTGGAAACAGTTGTTTGGGTGAGTGAATCTCTTTTTAGGTGTGATGATGAGTAAATATATTTCTCAATGATACATGTCCAACAAACTAGAAATACAAAAGGCAGTGTATGTGACAGTTGTTGTATATAAATAAATATACATAAGACTCAGTGATTCCATGAGTTAATGTGTGGATAACTGTATTCTTGTAATAGTGATTTTATAACACACTAAGTATGAGTTACTATCTACATGAATAAATAAAGTGGTATTTGTGTAAGTGTGTAGCTTAGTAAATATAAGTATGTTCAATTGTTTGCATAAGTGAGTGGGATGACTGCATCAGTGGATATGATGTGAGCTGGTGTGTAATGTTGATGTAGGTGTATAAGTATATTTAATAGTGATGTATTGATCTTTGTTAGCATGTATAAGTGAATCTATAGGTAAGTGTTTAGATGTGTGTGTAGATCTAGGAATCACAAAGTGGCGTTTAGAAACTTGCATTGGTGTATGAATGCTTTCAAGTATGGTACTTCATATTTTATAATGAGTGTTAAAAAGTTATACTAGTGAATGATAAGATGTATCAGATTGTCATGTGGATGATGTCATCAGTGATGTCATCAGTGATGCCATCTGAGATGTCATCAGTGATGTCACTGACCATGTCATGTATGACGTAATATGTGACATCATCAGCAGTGGATTGCGGGCGCGTGAGTTAGAGTTAGTACAACTAGCTATAATGGGGGACTTTTAATGGTTTTGTACAAGTGAAATGTCCAACTAACTATAACACCCTAAAACCTGTGTTTTTTAGTGAATTTCTGAGGTTTTTTAAATGCTAATTCCTAACTATAACATGTCTGAAACCTATGGTTTTTTAATGAATTTTAAAGGTTTTGTAAATGACAATTTTTAAATATATTTATTCTAATATTTTATTTTATTTTTATACTGATTTACTAATTTTTTTAAACTATTTATTTTTAGAAATTATATTTTTTAAATTACATTACATTGTGTGGCCCCCCTTCCTTTTACTTTTTGGGGCCCTGGGGACCTCATCCCCTAGAGCCTGACCCACAAATCTAACTTTATTCATGTTTATTTTATAGGAAGGGGATTCCTATAGAAAGAAATGCAAGTTACTTGTAAGTATGCTTAGAACTACTTTTCAGGGTCAGTGTTGGGCTAAAAGTTGCAGAACTGAGTTCTCTCCTAATAACAGGTGAGTAAATTGGAATTCGTTGTTCCGATGATTTTAGGTGAATATTTTAAAGTTCCAAAACTCCACACTTCAAAGAATTTGTAAGTGAAACCACTCAATGTTAGTCTATGAAAGAAAATTCACTTAGAAGGTAAATAGTGTTATCGTTACCTTTTATTACTCAGAGGTGGATCCTGGATCCAGACTTGTGCATCTCCTCTAAACAGTTGAAAGAATGCAAATTACCCAAGATTCGCGGAAGCCCACGTTTCTTTTTTTTTTATATCGCTAGAATGCGTGGATCATACACGTACCCCGTGGTTTTACCAACAAAAAAAATACAAATTGGGGCTCTGGGTTGCCTTGTGGGACCCCCTGAGTAGACCTAGAGGATCAGGGTGTGTTTACCCTTCCCCTTTTCACGTTTTAAAAGCACATTTCACACGCTTCTTCAGCCTCCCTTCTACTGAGGCATAAAATGGCTGCCAACAGTTTCTAATTTCGAATGTTGACAACCACTTGTCAGCCAATTAGCATTCACCGTGTGATCGAAAGGGTACCCTTATGGTGCGATGAAAATAAACGGAGTATCCGTACCATTTTTTTATGGGAAGGGGACCGCGTGGCCCCACTCCATGGCCGATTCCGGGCACCGGGGTCCCCATCCCCCGGGGCATGGCTAATTATATATTTTTTTATTATGAAGGAGGGCTACATAGCCCCCGTCCTGAAGCCACTTCAAGGTTTCCCGACGACCCCATTCCCCGGAAACAGCCTTTTTTAAAAATGTCTTTTATCCGTCACCGTTGAGGACCATGGGAGGGTCCCCAAATTCCCCCACTGTCCCGCTGGCTCCCCGCCTCCTGCAGGAGCCGTTGTTGAAACGACATCTAAACTCCATCTGTGTATTTACCACCTAGGAGTTCTCCACTTTGCGCATGCATGTTTGTGGTTGCATATGGGTGTTAATGTTACTCATGCTCACAATACATCCCACCGTCTGGCTAAGTACCCCTAAGGTAGGCTTGGTTTGCTGGTTTGGATTGTGCCTTTACATCTGCAGATGCAAGTGGGGTTAGCCCTTCATGATCTTCCATATTGTCCTGGAAGAGGTTGGTGTTAAAGTCCCCTGTGATTATACAGTCTGCGTGCTGTTGGTCCACGGCCAAGCCCCTCACAATTTTCATTAAGCGTGTTAAGTGTATCTTTTTGGTATTGGTACTGGGGTTGATGTAAATATTAAGCAGTAAAAGGGGGCGTTGCTTGCTCCATGAGTTGATTTTGAATCCCAGAACCCAGTCTTCGTCGATGTTTAGGGGCACAATTGGGCCTTTTAGATTGTTAGAGACATAAATCGACAGGCCCCCTTTTGAGTGGGTGTAATGACAGTCTCTGACTGCTGGTTTCCAAAATTCTATGTAGCCGGTCACTGGGATCGTTTGAGTGGCCCATGTCTCTTGTAGTGTTATTACAGTGTGCCTGAATATGAAAGAGTGTGTATCCAAATTGGTGATTTTATTTTGGATACCACTAATGTTCCATGATCACAAGGTGAATGAGGGGGCTTGTTCCAGAGTTGAGGGTTCTGCAGATGAAAGTGCTTGAGATGCCGTTTGAACAAAAGCCTTGCAATTTGAGTGTTGAGCATATATTTAACTCTTTTTTTAATTTTGCAGAATGTTACATAAGTCAGCAGCAAATTGTCGAGATTGAAGAAAGTATATCCTCCTATTCTAGCTCTTTACACAATGTCTCAAATAAGGCTTGAACTAGTTGTGAGAAACCAAAAAAATTAACACATTTTTAACGGATAACGTTAAGGTAAGTACTCTCAATATGAGTAGTCGACTAAGTTAAAAAGTAACGGATATAAGTACTTGAGGTGTTTTTGGTGGCAGATAATCTCCAATTCACACTTGTACAGATGGGTCTGATACAGGGTGGATCTCTGTATAACTAATGTATGATTAGGTATTAGGATGGCATACAGAGCTCCCAACCTTCTTACTTTTCTCTTAAAGGGTTCCAAATAGGGGACGAAGATTAGCCTGTGCAGTAGAGGTTGACGGTGTTGCTCCATTGGTACTTGGGCCTTCTCATGAAGCAGGAGGAGCCTCTCTCAATCACCTTAACTCTTCCCTTGCAAACGACTGGATGCTTGATCTGCAAGTGCTTCCGCATACTTGCAGTTCCATACCAGTACTTTTTATTGGGGTCTTCTCTTGAAAACAGTCTTGCATATGTGGCAAGTAACTTTTCTCGCATTCACCTTTTTTAAAACTTGTGGAAATTAATTTCAAAACATTCATTTTGATTGACCAAAGTCTGCATGTACAATGGCCAGTTGAAGCGTTTTGAGAGCGGGTAAACCCAAGATCAAGTGAAGAGATTTTATTGATAAGGCATAGCAAAGGAGGTGGCAACAACGGGGAGAAAGGTCCATGGGTGGTGGAGGCTGGGCTTGTAAATCTGCTCTATCTATAACTTTCTCTCTCTCACAGCTTTAGTGTTGTTTTCTCTATCTTTTTCTCTCTCTTACTCTCTCTCACATCGTTTCTCTTTCTCTTTTAAAGTTTGGACGCTGCTTTCAACTCTGACATGTAGAACCAAATGCTTAGTTGAAGTTGTGAACTCTGTCGTTCACAGTGTTTACACAAAGTAAGCAGAACGGCCTAGATATACAATCTCTCCGATTAAATGTCAAAGAAATAAAAGAGCTTATTTGCAAACCCCTTGCGCCACTTCTGCGTCACTTTCAACATGAGAAAAGCATCACAAAATTGTTGCAAGAGTCTTGTAAATAAGCCCTAAAGAATATTGTCCTGCATAATGACTTGGTATCGCACCTAATTCTGTCTCATCTCTGAATCATTTTAAAGACATGTTGATCTGTAACATAACTATGACGGAGTAGTCAATTCTTTACAGACACCGCTTGAACACAAGCCTAAAAGACAAGTGAAATGTATTAGGCACACTACACACGTAAAAAAAAAAATATCGTCAAGTGTTACTTTGGCTTGTAATGTTTCACCTCATTTAGTCACATCAATCTAATTTTAAACACTAATTTCTTTTTTGTTTTGCAGATTACCTACTGCACTTCTATTGGATTCCTTATCACATGTTGTTTATTATATTGTTTTGTTAAAGTTATGGTTGTAGTTATTTATTGTATTGCTATGTTTTAGTTATGTTTCCAGTTATTTATTATTTTAATAAAAGTTAATTAAAAAATATATATACATGTCTTTTTTTGTGGGGTAACAGTCCCCAATAGAAATGATATTTACAATTTGAAGTAACATTCTGAGGCTAACTCTTTACCAGATCTTTACCAGAGTCTATTTCTACAACTAACAGTTCCTATGGAAAAGTTTTAAAACTGCAACACCATTAGCAACATAGGGGGTCCTTAGGATTGCGGTTTTTCCGCATCCGCTGGGCCGGCGGAAGCCACCGCCGGCCCGGAGGATGCGGAAAAACCGCAGCGGACTCACCAAAGACCCACCGCCACATTAGGATGGCTGGTGGGTCCTGGTTTCTGTCCGCAGCTTTTCCGCCGCGGCTGGCTTACAACCGCGGTGGAAAAGCTCTAATATGGTGACGGTGTCTATCAGACACCGTCTCCCATATTAGGATGGCCTGTTTCAGATGCTTTTCCGCGGGGGGTTTTCCGCCGTGGAAAAGCATGTGTAACTTCACTGCGGGGGCCCGTTGCGGGCCCCCTAGGTGAAGGGGGGATGAGGGGTGCACATGGGGGGTACCCCTGCATTTGTATGCGGAAAGCGGCAGGCACCGCGCGGTGCCTGCCTCTTTCTGCATTCAAATGCAACACCTGCATTTTTAACATTGCCGCGGGTGCAGCTTGAAGCGGCACCTGCCGCAATGTTAAAAATAGAGGATGTGACCGCCAGGGTGGCGGTCACATCCTAATTGCACAGGAGGGAACTCCGCATGCCATGCGGAGGTTCCCTCCTGCTCTGGGCCCATAGTGTGGTGAATGTCTAACCTCTGCTCACTTAAGTGTTCTATGAACTGTTAATATAGTAACAGGTAGTAAGCAGTTTGGGAGTAGGGTTGAAAGGTACTGGCTGTACAGAAACCATTATATTTACCCAGGATCCTCTACATGACAGAAAGGAAAGCAAAGTAAAACAGAACACTGTGTACCATATTTACAACCCCCTTGCACCACTTTTGCGTCCAACCCCCCCTACAAACTTAGAAGTGTGTGGGCCTCAATGACCCCCCTCAAGTCCTGGGAACCACCACCTTCAGGAATTTGTGTATTACGGGAGGCACAGTGCGTGGGCCTCTGCCTGGTGCCCTCGAGAACCCTGGGTACCGCCACGCTCGACGGCCAGCTTCTGCAGTGTCCCGGGTGCCTACTCCCGGGACACTGCTGTATGCTTTGACAGGGCAGGACTACTACGACTCCTGTCCTGAGTCTGTGAAATCTGTTCTCACTTTGAAAATCCAAAGCAGATTGCATTTACACGTACAAATTAGCATCTCCCCATGCGAAAAAGCAATGCCGGCTCCCGAAGAACTCAAAAGTTCATCACACAATGTTGCTAAATAAAACAGCAAGTGTGCTTGACTTCTCAATATACCAGCTTATCCTTCGTAATGTTAATATCAATCACGTTCTGATAACCAATAAGTATCATGCTTTTAAAAAACAGAAACATGCACCCTAGTTTTCAGTGTAGAATGTTGTCACTATTTTTCGGCAGACAAAGAAAACTACAAACTTGCATTGCATAAATATCACACTCTATGTAATACTGCCAGGGCCAATCATGTTAACAACACGATACTGAAAGCCCAGAATCGTCCTAAAGCCCTCTTTAAGGCAGTTCAGGAACTATCTGGTATGTCATGTGCCCCCAAAGCCCCCTGTCTGTATAGCAATCAATGTAATTCTTTGGCAGACTTCTTTACAATGATAATTGACAGCATCTATGCGGGCTTTAGAGCTTCACCATCCGCTTCACCCAGGTCATCCATTCAGCAATACGACCAACCATCCATACAGGACGACCCTGAACGACCCTCTTCTCCTCTATTAGATAAGTGGGAACGTATTTCTATGCCCGTTTTCCAGAAACTGTTGGCAGAGATCAAATCTGGCTCTCCATTGGATCCCATGCCCCCCCAGATTCTCTGTACTTTAGCCACCGTCTCTCTGGACTGTATCTTGGCTCTCTTGAATGCCTCTCTCACGGAGGCAATTGTTCCTAACATCTGGAAACATGCGATGGTGGTTCCACTTTTGAAGAAAGCTAATGCGGATGTTTGCAACCCTGCCAACTTCCGGCCTATTTCCCTGCTTCCCTGCCTCTCGAAGGTGTTGGAGAAGCATGTTAATCGTCACCTCACCAGCCACATTGAATCAGCGAACGTCCTCCACCCCTCCCAGTCAGGTTTCCGGGCGGGCTTCTCTACGGAGTCCACCCTTTTGGGAGTCTCGGAGACAGTCAGGCGCCAGGTAGATAGAGGGGAGACAGTGGCACTCATCCTCTCATCCTTTTGGATTTGAGTGCCGCTTTTGACACCGTCTCCCACAACATCCTTCTCTCTGCCTTGAAGTCCATTGGTATCTGCGGCTCCGCTCTTGCTTGGATCTCTAATTTCCTTTCTAATCGCACTTTTCAGGTCTTTTCCCCCTCTTCTGTGTCCACTGTTCACAATTCTCCGAATGGTGTTCCCCAAGGTTCTATTCTCAGTCCTTTATTCTTTAACCTTTATGTTGGACCTCATGCTTTCCTTGCTGAACAGGCTGGACTTTCTATTTTTTCTTATGCTGATGACACTCAAATCATTTTCTCTCTTTCTTCTAATCAGCACTCCCCCTCCTCTTCTCTTCGTTCTGGACTCACTGACTTCGCCAACTGGATGCTGACAAACAAACTAAAGCTGAATGGCGATAAAACAGAGCTTCTCTTGTTTGGGCCGGACTCTGCTCTCTGGGGCCCGCAACATTGGCCTCAGCAAATGGGACCATTACCGGCCCCAGCAACTACAGCACGCGATCTCGGGGTCCTCTTTGATAATAAGTTATCCATGAGACAACATGTGGTCAAAGTCTCAGCCACCTGTACTACCATCATCAGGTGGTTGAAGAAGATCACATGGATGCTTCCTCCAGACACCCAGAAGACAGTGGTCCAGGCCCTAGTGACATCGCGGCTGGACTACCGTAATGTACTCTTCTGGGTGCCTGCAAGGAGGTCACCCGGAAGCTCCAAGTGGTTCAGAACATGGCTGCCCGTCTACTTTGTAATTTGCCTAGAACTACCTCAGTCTCTTCTTCCCTGCGTAGCCTGCATTGGCTGCGCATAGAATCTAGGTCCAAATTTAAAGCACTATGCTTTATGCACCGTATCAAAGCTGGAAAATCCCCTCACTATCTATCTACTTTAGTCCAACAATATTGTCCCTCCCGCACCCTTAGATCCTCCACTTACTGCAGATTGTCCGTCCCCCGTTTCAAGCATGCTAGAGTCGGTGGGCGCTCTTTTTCCTACCTAGCACCGACGCTCTGGAACTCGCTTCCTATCCCTTTGCGGTCAGAAACATGTTATCTTAAGTTCCGCAAAGGAGTGAAAACCTGGCTGTTCTCTCTGTAACCTGTTCCTTACACTTCCGTTTGCCCTCTATTACTTCTGTTCTCCCAGCACCGGGAAACCCACGGGCAGCTGCGCGCTCTACAAAATCAGATATAATAATAATAATAATAACCAATAATTTATTTTCGGTATTTCAGCACTGCATCTTATCCACTATTTTAGAAAAATCTTAGTTTTCAAACTGCCATTTCATTTACAGAGACCATCTGAGAGCATCGAGACCTCCTGTCAAGATGCTTAGACTGTGAATTGTGGGACACAGCTATATTTCTTAAGCCAAAGAGACTATAGAATGGGGTCCATTTACCACAACAATCTGCGTTTGAATATGCATGGCATCTATAGGAGAGATGCTGTACATTTTACAGATGAAGAGAACTGAGTCTTCCTCTTGAACTTTAGACTCTGCATCGGTACTTTCTCGTAGGTACTAAAATCTCTCAATAAACACAAGAGCTCTTTATAGAGCCACCCAAGATCTAAAGACATAAGCTTGATGTATATCTAAAAAATACATGCTTTGTTTTTCTTTGGCGGCAAAATGCGCGGATCCTACGCGCACCCTGCGACTTAAGAAAAAATATATATATATTTTCCTACTTTTTTTGCCCTACGGGTCCTTAATTGTGTTATACACATATTTCACAGACTTCTTCACCCTCGCTTCTACCGAGGCACGAAATGGCTGCCAACAGTTCCTGGTTTAGAATGTTAGCAACCGCTTGACAACCAATTAGAATTGAGCGCAGGATCGGGACGGTGCGCTTATGCTACGATGCCAATCCTAGCACAATTCGTGGATCCACAGAGGCCATAGATATATAAATGAATTTAACTGTGATTTTCTCAGAAACTACTGAACAGATTGACAACATAAAAGCAAAAGGCAGAATTCAGAAATGAGGACTTGTAGCCGAGTCTAAAGGTCCTATGGGAAATTGCGTGGGGAAAACACATTTTTGGACCCCCATTTTTTCTCAGCCCCCGCTTGACCAATCACTCCCAAACTTTCAGGGAAGGAGCAGAACTGAAAGAAGAGCAGATCAGGTCTGGGAATGGTGTGTGACTATGCTAATCACTGTAAAACAGTTGGATAGATGTGTGCAAAAAATGATTGAGAAACATACGCTAGAACCAGACCCATCAGCCCAACCTTTATGTCGGAGTTTACGTCATGTGGGGGTTTTCTGGTTATTCATCACCACATCCAGCCATATAGTGCCAGTGCGGGACAGAATGTCAATACTCTAGCGATGTGACTCATCGTGGAGTAATGTAAATAAGGTGCAGTGCTCAGGTGTTTGTGATGAATAAAAAATGACTACACAGATTCAACAGAGAGTTCAAATAGAAGTCTGAGTGTCAAGAGTTAAAAACACGCCGAGTAGTAAGACTACTCTTTGGCGCTTTGCAGGACGGTCGACATGTTTCAGCCTAGTGGGGGACTTCCCCGGCTTTCTTCAGGACCCTTAGTCTTGGAATAGCTACTGCAACTACAAAGTATGTGAAGTGAAAAATCTCAAAAATATACATATCTACCAGGAACTTAAGGGATTGTATGTCCACTGGAGGGAGAGACGTACGTCTTCTTCCTATCAAGAAACGAGAAATTACTATCAAGTACAGAAGGTTGCACACATACAGCCGCATGAATACACAGAAACCGCATAGAAAAAACACCTGCATGAACAATTTATATTCTGCATTATAAAAGAAGCATATTAGCTTAATCACATTGAGGCATTTCCTCACAGTGATACTCACCCAGATTTTTGTGGGTGAAGACCTCACCTCACTTGGCAACCGCTCGGGAGTATGAGGCCTCGCTCTATAGTGTAGAAAAAGGGACACAGTCAACACATAGATCTAGTGTTCCCAAACAAATTGCTCTACACATATAACCCAACCCACGTGTGCTGAAGACACATCCGCCACAATTACATACTCTCCTACAGCTAAGTCCACATAGAACACTTAGAGAAAATGCCTCATACAATATTCATATAGTACCTTGGGTGTAATGAACATGAATCATTAGTTTCCTTGATACATAAAATGGGCACTCTAGACTACTAATATTACTACCCCCTCAGAACTGGACAAGAACACTCTAGCTTGTTACTTGAGATGACCCAGGGCTTCTCGAGGGGTCATGCCAAGTAACAACCTAGAGTGTTCTTGTCCAGTTCTGAGGGGGTAGTGATATTAGTAGTCTAGAGTGCCCATTTTATGTATCAAGGAAACTAATGATTCATGTTCATTATACCCATGGTACTATATGAATATTGTATGAGGCATTTTCTCTAAGTGTTCTATGTGGACTTAGCTGTAGGAGAGTATGTAATTGTGGCGGATGGGTCTTCAGCACACGTGGGTTGGGTTATATGTGTAGAGCAATTTGTTTGGGAACACTAGATCTATGTGTTGACTGTGTCCCTTTTTCTACACTATAGAGCGAGGCCTCATACTCCCGAGCGGTTGCCGGGTGAGGTGAGGTCTTCACCCACAAAAAGCTGGGTGAGTATCACTGTGAGGAAATGCCTCAATGTGATTAAGCTAATATGCTTCTTTTATAATGCAGAATATAAATTGTTCATGCAGGTGTTTTTTCTATGCGGTTTCTGTGTATTCATGCGGCTGTATGTGTGCAACCTTCTGTACTTGATAGTAATTTCTCGTTTCTTGATAGGAAGAAGACGTACGTCTCTCCCTCCAGTGGACATACAATCCCTTAAATTCCTGGTAGATATGTATATTTTAATATATGCGGGGGGCTCACAGGGCCCTTGCAGTCCCGGGGACGGCCCCCCCGGGCTATTTTGAAATGGGTGGGGGGGCTCTCAGGCCCACCAGCCCCTGCAGACCGCCACCCCTTGGGACAAGAATTTAGTGTATGCGGGGGGCTCATGGGGCCCCCCCCACAGCCCCAGGGACCTCCTCCCCCAGGGTCTTCAAACAAATGGATGTGGGGCTCTTAGGCCCCCCAGCCTGGGGACTGCCAAACCCCGGGGCTTAAGAAAATTGGGTGGGGGGGCTCTGAGGCCCCCTGCCATGGGGACCGCCACCACTTGGGTGTCTCAAAAATGTGGGAGAGGGCCGCGTGACCCCCCTCCTGGAGCTGTTGATGGCCCTGGGGACCGCCACTCCCCAGGGCCGGCTCCTGCAGTGTCCTAGGATTCCCACCCCCGGGAAACTGCTGTTTGCAATGGCAGGGCGGGAGCTTCGCGGCTTGCCACGCCCTGTCATTGCAAACTGCTTTCCTATATGGAAGAGAGAGCAAGGAACCTGCTCTCTCTTCCAAATAGGAAGCAGAATGCTTTTCCATATGGGTAGCAGCATGTTAGCTGCTCCCCATATGGAAAGGCAATGCCGGCTCCTGCATGATGCGGGGAGACGGCTGGGACCGTGGGGAGATTGGGGACCCCCACGGTTCCAACGGAGTGGGCCAGCCCCGGGGGATGGGGTCCCTGGGGCTATTAGTGGCCCTAGCACATACTAGAGGTACCTGGTGGGCTAGTTGGCCCCCAGGGGACCTCAGGATTCAAGGGCACTTAATCCTGCAACTTAAAACGTGCCACAAGGCGTGTTTGCACACATGTCACGTCAGGCCCGCCCCCTTCCTTCACCATTGTACAAATATTCCTGTAAAATCAGCCGAACTACGAATTCCGATTTACTCACCTGTTATCAGGAGAGAACACAGTTATGTATGCAGTCACTTATATACACGTTAAAAACATAGAATAATGTAACTATCAGTAATATGTACATTTGGTAAGCAGAACTAATAAATATTCAAATATAATATTTTTTTTAAAGAAGTATTCTACACGTTTATACAAAGCAATACACATATCTAGGTACATATCTATAGTAGAAATACATGCTTTTATACAGAAAGATATTCTGTATATTTCTATCTATTTGCAAATTGTGGTTAAGTGGGGAAGAGACAATTCTTGAGTAGTTTTCTGAAGATAAGGTGGTTAACTGTGGATCTTATGTTGGGGGGTAAAGAGTGCTATAGTTTGGCTGCTTGAACAGAGAATGATGTGCCACCCATTTTTTTTCTTGTATCTTGTTATTTTTGAGGCGAGGTGCCACTCTAGAGCGGACGTTCCTTTGTTGAATGTGTTTGGTGATTTTTTTCCTGATGAAGAGTGGTCCCGTTCCATGTATTGCTTTGTGGGTGATACAAATCAGCTTGAACGTTGATCTTCTGGCAACTGGTAACCCATGCAGTGTTTTCAGGGCAGGGGAGAGGTAGTCTTGCGGTTTTATATGTAGGAGTAGTCTGGCAGCAGAGTTATGAATCTGTTGTAGTCTTTTCATTGTCGTTAAAGGTGATCCGTGTTAGAGACTATTGGTGTAATCAAATTTGGATAAAACAAGGGAGATCGTAGCCTGGACCTTGTGTGGAAATACCAAATAGGGGAAGATTTGTCGCAGAGTTTTTATAGTAACAAATCTTGATCTTGCTAGTTTGTCCATTGTCATTCATCGATAGCTTGGAGACCATGGTCATTCCGAGGTTTCTTACTTCCTTTGAAATTTTAGGCAATGATTCCAGATCATCAGGCCATGTTGCGAGCGGGTCATAATGTTTTCAGTCGCCACACAAGAGTATTTCCGTTTTGGAAGCATTCAATTTGAGATGGTTCCACGTCATCCCTTGATCCACGGCTCTGAGACAACTGAGAATTGGTGAGTTTTCAATGTCTTTGGGGCATAGCAATTGAAGGAGAATTTGTGTGTCATCTGTATAGTTATAGCACGTGAGGTGAAATCGATTTATCAGTGCCTGTAATGACTTCATGTAAATGTTGAAAAGCATGGGCGAAACAATAGAGCCTTGAGGGACTCCTGCTTTACTGAAGTACGATTTGGACGAGAAAAGTGGAGTATGGATGACATTAGTTCTTTCGTGAATGTAGGACGCAATCCAGTCTACAGCAGTCCCCTCTATGCCGGCTTCGTAGAGTCTTTGCATCAGAGTGTCATGGTCAACCATGTCAAAGACAGCCAAGAGATTCAAGAGAATTTATGCAGTAACCCCATTGCAGTCAACTGTGTTCTTCAGGTCATCCCAGATGGCAGGGAGGGCAGATTCTGTGCCTCTTCCCAGACGGATTCCCATTTGGAAGTGTGAAACTATGACATTCTATTCAATGAATTGTGACATTTGGGCGAAAGCTGCTCTTTTCAGTTTGCCAAGGAAAGGTGCATTTGAAATTGATCTGTAGTTGTCAGTGTACAGTGTGTCAAGTGTGTTATCTTTAGTAATGTAAGTATGTATGACTTTTTGAGTTCTTCAAATATTCTGGTATTTAAGGAGTTGTTGATGATTCTCCTTACTGGAGTGGCAGCAGAGATTGTTAAAAGAATTGTCTTGAAGGTTTGCAGTGGACACAGGTCAGAAGGGCTGCAGGCAGGCCTGCTTGCTTTGACCAGGTCCATAAATACATCATGTAAAATGTGTTGGAAGGAACAGATAGGTTGGGTAAGAGTATTCTTGGATTGTAGCTTTGTAAACAGGTTAGTGCTGATGCTTTGCCTCTGTTTTTAGTATGACTCCAACATCTCTGCTTTGTCCATGTAATGATTTGCCCGTTTCTTTGTGAGCTCTTGAGTAACGGGATGAGCTGATTCTAAGCAATGTGGTTTATTAAATTCATTGAACATTTTATAGAATTCTTCCTTTGCACATTTAGCATTTTGAATGCTATCTGAATAATATTTTTTCTTTGCTTTTTTGATGGCTAACTTGTACAATCTGTTAATTTTCTGTAGCCCAGAAATTGATCCCAGGATGCTTCTCTCCGGTTCAGGTAGGAACTAGCTTTGGCAGTTAGGGCTGGACTGGTCCCACAAGGAACAGGGTCAAGACTGATTTGCTTATGGCTGGGTCCAAACTGGGGTGGTGAGCCAAAGAATGATACATTAATCCCAGATCCTTGTAACTGGGGTGAATGTTTGCTTTGTCCAGCATTTCATCCATCAATTGTTTCTTTTGCATATGTTACCCTAAGTGGGAAGGGTATGCCCCGATGTGGGTCCCATGCTCACTACACCACTGGATTCAAGCTATCCTGGCTGATAAAGGAGGATGCCCTGAAACTGTTCCCAGGATGCTTGTTTCCGGTCCAGGAAGGAGCTGGCTAGTCAGGTCGGGCTGGACTGTTCCCACAAGGTACAGGTACCAGTGGTTCCATTGGGTAAACACCACAGGGTACTTTGTTAAAACCAAACCTTTCCTTCAAAATCAATGTAATTATATAAGAAAATCCTGAATGTATCACACCTACTGCAAATTAGCAAAAATATATGTATTACTCAGTGTTTTGATTTGCTGTTTTTTTTAGAAAAACCTTTTACATAAAATATTTTGCACAGAGAATAAATATGGGCTGTCAGACAAAGGACAAAACATTATGAAGACAATTCAATGGGTGACTGGGGTGATAGAAAGTGAATAACATAAATTCTCTGTCCTTCCCTGTTCTTTATCTGTAGCAAGCAATGTCTTTTAAATTTCTAGCTATAGCCCCTTTGACGCTGATGACGAGCTGGGCTCGTCATGGCGTAGCCTCCTCGCATGCTGATGACGAGCCCAGCTCGTCACGTAAAGTGGGTTTCCGCAAAACCCAGCGTGCGAGCGGAATTCCGCTAGCGCGCATGGTGTTAATGAACCTGGACATGAGACAGTTTCATATTGACCTTTCTACTCCATAGATATGTGTGTCTAGATACATCCAATAAGGTTTCCTTCAGGACAAAGCAAACTAGCGACAGCCCTTGTTTGTTAAATCATGATCTACTCCTCTGAGCCTGGACGGAGCTTTGACAAAAATCTCTTTATGGATGCTGATTATCCATGTGCCCCCATTTGTTAATCTGTATTAGTATGTCCTCCAATTTTCAGCTGCATCCCCCAATGGTCATGTGCATCGACCTCCGGGGGTATAAAAAAAATCCACTAGCGATATCTGATATTCAGTCCATATCACTAAAGTTATACAAGTCAATTATAAGCCACTTCCGCCCATCAATGGGTTCTAGGTTGCCGGGCGTCTACAGTCTCTCTCTGGCAAGCATCAGGACTTGAATGTGATGAATGTTTGCATTGTCCAGCAATCTGTCTAACAATTGTTTCTTTTGCAGCTGTAGGTGAAATTTTGGTTGGCGTTTGTTTTAAGCCTTGCACGTTGCTGCTTTCTTATTTTTTGTTTCATCTCTTTGGTCTCTGTATTTCTCCAAGGGGCTAGTTTTCTTTTGTTCTGTTGTGTGTTTTTTGTGGTATCAGAATAACAAAAGCTTCCTGTAGCCACTCATATAGTTCTTGAACAGAATGTATTGTTTCTAAAGCTCTAGTGCATGCTGGTTGTGCTTCTAAGTGGAGAAGTGTGGCTCAGTGGTTAGAATGGCAGACCCTGATGCAGAGTTCTGGCCCGGGACCAGGGTTCAATTCCCGCCTCGGCTGGTCTTGGGCTCAATTTCCTCGGACCTGATCATTCTTGCCTTGGTGCCTTCTAATCATGGGTCCCACTCTGCAACTCTGGGCAATAGCTTGCTTAAACTCCACAACGGCCCCAACAGCGCTGGAATGCCTGGATTCACCTTGGGGGTGCCCAGGAGTGGACATTTCACAGGGAAAAGCCAGGAAGGGTTCCACAGCGGTAAGCGTTACAGCTCCAGGACACCCCAGTTGGGGTATTAGTGCGCTTTACAAGTACAAATTACATTACATTACAAGTGTTCCAAATTAAGTTTATTCCACAGCCAATAGGTGGATGCACGTGAGGTGGTTTTAGGTGCGTTGCTTAGTGTTGTTTTATGTTGGAAGGCAAACAAATGGTGGTCTGACTATGTGACTGGAGTCACCATTTGAAAGGTAACTAGTTCTATAGTAGCAAAAATGACATCTAGGATATGCCCAGCGATGTATGTGAGTTTATTGACAATCTGATGCAGGTTCAGTGTTTCTAGGCCAGCTGGATTGTTTTCGGATGGGGCAGATTTGGTTTTTCAAACCAAAAATTGAGGTCACCCAGAATGCAAAGGTTGGATTGTAGTGTTATCAGGTTAGAAACCGTGTTTATAAGTGCATCTGGGAATGTTGCCTTGTTAGGTGGAGCTCTGTAAAGGAGCAGGAAGTTATAGGAAGAAGACGGTATAGGATTGCATCAGGTGAAAAGGGCCTCACAATCTTTTATAGAGACTGTTCGAAATGGGGGTCTCTAGTTGGCAATGGTTTGCACCGTTGTTCAAGCAGGACCCTTCTTCCTAGTCAGGGTAAGGGGGATACACTTCTAAAATGCCCCTGCTCAACCCCTTGGAAGCTTGGCATGATCAGACAGGCTTATCTCACATGCAGTGTGTAAAGCATTTGTGCACATATACAATAACATAGTAAAATCACAACAAATGGACACCACACCAGTTCAGAGAAATAAGTAATCTTTATCTAACACAAACCAGACCAAAATGACAAAAATCCACAATCCAGTAATCAAAATATGACTTTTAAAAGGTAGAAACCGTTCTGTCCATAGCAAACTATAGATGTGACACTTTCAACACAAAGTACCTTGGATGCATTAAAATCATAAATAAAAAACAGCTGCAGGGAAGGTGATGCGTTGGTTCCTTAGGCGCAGGAAAGGTAATGCGTTGGTTCCTTACTCCAGGAGAGGTGATGCGTCAGTTCCTCACTGCCATGCAGGGGGGTGATGCGTTGGTTCCTTACTGAAGGAGAGGTGATGCATCGGTTTCTAACTGTGCGGATAGGTGATGCATCAATTTCTTACTGCGACCCCGGCTTTGATGTAGACTTGGCACTCCAGTGCAATGCCTGAGGATCTGGGATCCGTCGGTTCTTGATGCGGCAGATGCAACAGCGCTGAGTTGGTTTCTCCAGCCGCAATCCCATTACACGTTGCTTCTTGCAGCAACACAGCAGGGTCTGCATCAGAATGGTACTTCATAGATCAGTGTACTCGATGTGGCGTGGTGCGATTTCTCCCATCGTGGGCAGGAGCTGCGTCCTTTTCTTCGGTGATTAGCTAGAAACAGGTACGGAGGCATAGCACTTTTTGATGTTACTTTTCCAGCTCCAAATAGCAGGAACAACCTCCAGAGGATGAGAACAGCAGCAGGCACCTCTTGGCAGGTCAGAATCCCCAGCAAGGAAGATCTGGGGAGCTGGGGGTGAAGTCTTTGTATACCTGAGACTTCAAAACAGGAAGCAAGCTCAACTTCAAGCCCTTGGAGATCTTCCTCAAGCAGGAGGCACAGCACACAGCAAAGTCGTTTTCCTTTCCTTTGCAGAAGCAGCCACTGCAGGCCAACCCCAGACAGCACACAGCAAAGGGGCAGTATTTCGCCTTCAGGTTCTCCAGCTCTTCTCCTTGGCAAAAGTTTGTCTTGAATTCCAGAAGTAATCTAAAAGTCTGGGGTCTAGGCCCCACTTTTTATAGCACAAATTCCTTTGTTCTCTAGTGGCAGAGAAGCTCTTTGCCCAGCCAAAACCAGTTCTATCCTCCCTGGTGCAGCCTTGTGGCAGGAGGTGGAGACAGCATTGTCAAAGGCAGACCAGCCACATTTATGTGTAAAACAATCTGCTCTCCCTACTCTGAATGCAGCCCAGCCCTGACTCACCCTGGAAAGGCAGGACACAACTCATCCCCCCGTGTTACTGTCTGAACTGAATGCACATCCCCAGCCCCTGCCACTCCAAAGCGAGACAGTCAATACACAAACCTTGCAAAGGAATACAGGAAGGCTAAGCAAGAAAATACCTACTTTAAAAAAGTGGTATTTTCAAATACAGAATGTAAAAATCATCCTTACTAAAAGATGCACCTTTACATTCTGAGTTCAGACATACTAAACTTCATCATCCTATCTTGTCCAATGGGAAGTTATATTTATAAGATGATATAAATAAACTCCCATTCTATCCAATCGGACAGATAGCCTTTCAATAGAACAAAATGAAATACACTGTATTTCACTATCAGGACATGTCACATACCTCAGTACATGCCCTACCTTTCACAATCATTGCACCCTGCCCATGGGGCTACCTTGAGCCAACCTTAGGGGTGTATTACATGAAAGAAAAGGGAAGGTTAGGGCCTGGCAAGGGGTGCACCTGCCAGGTCAACATGGCAGTACCAAACTGTGCACAGACACTGCATTGGCAGGTCTGAGTTACATTTAAAGGCTGTTCATGTGGGTGGCACAATCAGTGCTCCAGGCCCACTAGCAGCATTTGAATCCAGGCCCTGGGCAACACAGTGCACTGTACTAGGGACTTAACAGTAAATGAAATAAGCCAATTGCGGACACACTAGTGAATATCGGAAAACTGCATCAGCACTGTTAAGCGATGTGTTAGAACCAAAATCTATTGTACAATCCGTATATGTCTGCTGGGTCTGGTTTCAAATCTTTGATCAACTAACCATAAATTCTGTGCAGTTGCATTACTATTGGCTAAAGAAGGCTTTTTATGTATTGGAATGGCAAGAAGCACCCCACAAGTAAGCAATGGCTGCATGACATGTTGTATTGTAAAGACACATTGAAAACCTATGAAGAAGAGCTACCTTGATGATCCAAACCCAGAGACTATTGGCATCCTTTAACGCTTTACCTACAGTCTCATCCAATTGATTAACTACCTCCCAGTATATATTATGTTGTACTCTGATTATGGATATATCAGTACTGTATGGAGTATTGTACTAAACCACTGTAACACAACTGCAACTCGCAAGTTGGGGGGCGAGTGTGCATATTAGCCTTTATCTTCTTTTTTTTCTCCTTTCAATGTATGTTTCTGATTTAAATCACAATAAAAATCTACAAAAAAACATATATATACCCAAAATTTGCAACTGTCGTAAGACAATAGAAAGAAGGAACAAACAAAGGCTACTTCCCAGAACATGAGGTATAAAATGATAAATAAAAATCACTAAATATTTAAAAGAAATTGTGGACACACTAATCCATAAACACAATTTACAGGGAGAGCATATGCACTTTAGCACTGATCAGCAGTGGTAAAGTGGCCAGACTTATAAAACCAACAAAAAAGGGACCTAAACGGGAGGCCAAAAAGCAGAAAGTCTGGGGATAAACTCGCTGAAAAAGTAAGGGCTAACAGATACATTGTCAACTTTCGTGATATAGAATGTTTGCCTGCTTACAACAGCTAGGCCACCTCCTTTTTTCCCTATACGATTTTGGGTGATCATTTGATAGCCTAGAGGAATGGCTTCATGCCGGACTGGACACATATCATCTCCCAACCATGATTCAGTTCTGAATAGTATGTCTGATTTTGCGCCAGTGAGAAGGTTGTGGATGTGATTTTTGTTCTTAGAGAGCGATCGAGCATTTATTAGTAGACAGTTTAGAGAATGCATTGGAGATAGTGTGACTTTGTTTTGTAGAGGAGTGAGCAGTATTTTGTGGGTTTCAAGTTGGTGTTTCCTTAGTGCTGGTATTAGGTACATGAGGATAGAAATGGAATAGCTTTTCTGAATCGTGTTCTTCGTCCAGCAAGCTAAGACAGCATTTTGATGGGTCTGCATGAGTAGGTGGTGGAGATGGGGTTTGAGAGTGAGTTGGTGTGCTGTGTTGTTTTTGTAGTGTATCCTTTTTGTGCAGTAGACATGGAGAAGCAAAGTTGTGAGGTGCGGCATGTTGCTTGTTTTGTTTGCATCTGTTTAGGCCGGAAGATGTATGAGTTAGGGTTGGTGGTAAAGCATGTGGGTCATGTTGTAAGGTTCGAAATTGTCCAATGGATGAGAGGTGGTTGATAGAGAGTTGCTGTTGTGCTCTAAATGTGTTGGGTGTTATGGAAGAGTGAGAGCTTGGCATTTGAGTTTGTTAGTTTTTGAAATTTGAAAGCTGGGTGTATGTTAGTAGTTTGTGATAGTAAGTATTATGAGGTTTGTGATTGAGAGATTTTGATGTGCTTCTGTGTGTGACATGTTTTCATTTTTGAAGGCTAGTGAAGGGAGATGCTGATGTATTTATTTTAGGAGATGGATTTGTTAGTATAGTATTGTTTGTGAGTGAAAGTTGTAAGGTAAAGAGGGTGGTGTTTTGTTTGTGAGAACAGTGTATGTTGTGTGTAAAAGGGGTTGAAGCAGAGATGTGAGTGTTTGTCTTAGACTTGTTTTCTGAAAGAGGTAATATTGGTGGTACAAAGTGAAGTGTAAATCTTGTGTTGTCATATGGTGGTCGAAAGAATAGGAGGGTGTTGGTTGGAGAAATTACGGAAGGATGAGCATAGGTTTGTTGGAGACAAAAAGGGGTCTGTTGGGAGTAATTAGACCAAGGTGTGTGTGCCTGTTAGTCATGAGTGGACTGGCTAGTGATATAGTATAGAGTTATGTACATTTTGTAGGTGTCGATGTAGATGTATGATAGATGGGTTAGAAGGGTGGATAGGTGTGGTTCCTGGGTTTTTGTTGTGGGTGCTGAAATATAAAATTTAGTATGGGGTTAGTTTGTAGTAAATGAGTAGAGTACAGGTGCTGTGAGTATGTTATTCTGGTGCCAGCCAACACCCGAGTGCAGAGTTCGAAACTTCCTGTTCCTGTTTTTTGTGCTAAATTTGCTTTTACTCTCACAGTATCAGTCATTGTAGCGCTGTTCGCTGTCTTTGCTTGTTGATTGTACTTGTATTTTACTTATTGTATTGTGTCTGTTTTGCTTTTTCCTATTTAGTGCTTCTGTGTCCCTTTTTTTTCCTGTGGCTCGCCCTCTGCAGCTGACCCTCCCCTTCTGCACCGCTTCCTCCTCCCAGCTGCTTATACTCCCCCCTTCCCTACAAATACCGACCGCTGCGAGAGAGCGCGTGTGAGTCCTAAGACCTTGGTCCCAGGACCTCACTCTACCGAGCAGCTCCGGCAGCTCCACCATGCCCTGCATCACCTTGAAGCCAGCCAACAGCCCTGTGCATGGTTCGAGACTTCCCGTTCCCGTTTTTTTGGGCTAAGTTTGCATTTACTCTCACAGTATCAGCCATAGTAGCGCTGTTCGCTGTCCTTGTTTGTTAATTGTAATTGTATTGTACTTATTGTATTGTGCCTGTGTTTTGATTTTTCCTATTTGCTGCTTCTGTGTCCCTGTTTTTTCCCCGCCGTTCGCCCTCCGCCGCTGACCCTCCACTTCTGCACCACTCCCGCCTCTCAGCTGCTTGTCCCCGAAGACCAGCTCACCACCATACCTACCCGAGACCCTCCAACCAAGCACTCCGAGACAGACGCAGCAGCCCACAACTTCAGACAATGGATCAACGACTGCACCAACACCCTCGCCCTAATCAGAAAACCCCCCAACAAGCACACCAAGTACACCAACACAAGCGCCATCTGGTTCAACGCCGAACTCAAAGCAGACCAGCAGAAGACTCCAGAAGCAATGGCGCAATGACCAAACACAGACAACCATAGAGCTCTCAACTGCAAAGAGCTCTTCAACATTGTGAAATATCTCGCCACCCCCAGCTCCAGTGACGTACCACCATCACAAGAACTCTGCGATTCTCTGGCTACCTTCTTCGACGCACCACTCACCAACATCTTCCGAGCACACCACCTCAACATCGTCTCATACGCCGACTCATACGCCGACGACAACCATCTGATCCTCTCCCTCTTCAAGGACACGGCCACAGACAAATCCAACCTCCACGAGGGAATAAAGGCAGCCACAGATTGGATGAAGACCAGCCAACTGAAACTGAACTCTGACAAGACGTAGGTACTCATCCTTGGCCCCACCCCCTCCGCATGGGATGTCTCCTGGTGGCCGACCATGCTGGGAGCTGCCACGACACCCACTAATTACGCACCCAATCTGGGGTTCATCCTTGACTCAACGCTCTCTATGACCCAGCAAGTCAACACTGTTTCCTCCTCCTGCTTCAATACCTCCGCATGCTCCACAAGATCTACATATGGATCTCCACTGACACCAGGAGAACTGTCACCCAAGTAATCGTCAGCAGCAGACTGGACTACGGCAACACCCTCTATTCAGGGCCCACGGCTACTTTGCAGAGGAGACTACAACGCATACAAAATACCTCTGCACGCCTCATATTCAGTCTACCCTACCACAGCCACATCACCACCCACCTAAGAGATCTACACTGGCTCCAGATCAACAAGAGGATCACCTTCAAAGTCCTCACCCATGCCCACAAAGCAGTCCACAACACCGGACCAGCATACCTCAACGAAAGACTGTCCTTCTACACCCCGAACTGCCAGCTTCGCTCTGCCAACCTCACCCTAGCCACCATCCCACGCATCTGCAGAGTGACCACCGACAGCAGATCATTATCCTACCTCGCCCCAAAGACATGGAACACCCTCCTCACCCATCTGCGCCAGACCCAGGACCTGCTGACCTTCAGGAGACTCCTCAAGACTTGGCTGTTTGACTGATAGCTGCCTCCCCCCTAGCGCCTTGAGACCCTCACGGGTAAGTAGTGTGCTCTACGAATGCCTGATTGATTGATGGGTTGTGGGTGGTGTAGGGTGGGTGCTGGTGTATACAAATTTGGGCAGCAATTCTGGCAATACTCCGGACTAGTCTCGAACAGGCCCAAACAGGCACTCACCCTTGTCCTCTCCACCCTTATCCTTGATGCCCGGGCTGAGACACCCTAACCCAAGCCCTGCCCTTATATAGCCCTAGTGATCATGTGACCCCTTTAGCCAATGGGAACCCTAGTCCTCACCCTAACCAATCACAACAATAGCCCTAAACCCTAGAACCAATAGGAGAACAAGACCATATAATCAATCATAGCCTTAGTCCAAGCACTCTATCAGGTACAAAACCCTGTACCCTATGTCCATTAGAAAGCCTAAATCCCAATCCTAGTCCATACCCGATTCCCTGTAACCAATCACACAGGAAACCTTAAGCACTATATCCAATAGAAAGCCAAAACCCAGGCCTAGTCCCTACTCTAGTCCCAGCAGCCAATCACACAGTAAACCCTAAGACTTACATCCAATAGAAAGCTCAGTCTAAAGGAACTAATCCGAAAACCTAAACCTATCCACTATTCAAATCACTAACCCTAAGTCCTACATCAATAGAATCACTGACACAGGAACCAATCAGTACCCTCGCATTCCCCACCAATGGGAACACTAACCCTAATCCAATAGAAACACCAGATGCAACCACCAATCAGTGCACACATGTACCATCCAATAGCAGACTATATATGGTCCCTGCGACCTCAGGTAAGGTTTGCAGTCCGGGGAGTTCGGTGCTGCTTCTCTATTCAGAATCTCCTAGGAGACAGCCACACTCAATGCACACTTTGGACTTCTTCAAGTAAGGACCAAACAAACTTTGCCCTCCTAAAATAATGTTTGTACATAACTTTAGTCACTCTCCTAGCCAATAAATGAGGGCACAATCCCATAAAAAATACAGCTTAAACAGCTCACAGCAGATTATTCCTGTCTCAGAGCACCCTCTGTTCACTCTCTAAAGTAGAATATCCCTGTTGTTAAGGGGAAAAATGGGAGGGGTCTAGTTTCACTCACTTGTTAACAGCTGGGGGTGGATTGCTTAACACACAGGTCTGAGCACAGATCAAGGGAGAAATTAGGAGGAAAAGACAGGTAGTCACGGGGAATGTGAAAAAAGACAACAGATTTTGAACTGCAAATCCCACAATTCAACAGGTTAAATGAAACAGTCACAGGCAAGTAAAAACCACAAGTTTCTATACAAAACAGGTGAGAAATGATGCAATCATGGCAGGTTAAAAACGTCAATGTTTAAACTGTAAGAATAACAAACAAAACAGATAACAAATGAGGCAATCACAGGTAGGGAAAATCACTTTCCAAATTTCAGGAAACAGCACTAGTCTGCCTCATTAGCATCTCCTGGTTTTTGGTTCATTGCAATCTGGGGCACAGAGAAAGTGCAGCTCACCACAAAATGGAGGTGATTGTTTTGGGGTTCACCTAACAAACCCTTAAGGGGCCTAGGCAGGTGTGAGAGGAGGGCTCAGTGTGCCTAGGACCTTGGGAGCCAATCAGCAAGCTTAGGCTCCTGCCCAAGGGGGCTGGAAAGCTGCTCCTCTATTCAGAATCTCCTAAGAGACAGACAGGTTCAATCCACACTTTAGACTTCCACAGGTAAGGGCATAACAAACTTTGCCCTGTGACAATATTGTTTGTACAAAGCTTTACTCACCCACCAAGCCTAAAAACAAGTGCACAGTCCCTAAAAAACACATCTTAAACAGCTTGCAGCAGATTACTTCTGTCTCAGAGCACCCTCTCTTTACTATCTGATGTACAATATCACTGTTGCTAAGGGGGGAAAAAGTGGGAGTTCTGGTTTTACTCACATGCTAACACAAAATGAGAGCTGGGGTTGATTGTTTAAAAAAGCAGGTCTGAGCACAGAGCAAGGGAGAAATTTGTAGGGAAAAAAAGGTAGTCACATGAAATGTGAGAAAAAGATAACAGATTTTAGACTGTAAATCCCACAATTCAACAGGTTAAATGAAACAGTCATGGGTAAGTAAAAACCACAAGTTTCTACACAAAACAGGTGAGAAATGATGCAATCACGGTCAGGTTAGAAACTTTAATTTTTTTAACTGTAACAATGGCAAACAGAACGTTACATTTCAGGAAAGAGACAGCAATAGTCTGCCTCATTACCAACTCCGGGTCTTTGGTTCACTGCAATCTGGGACACAGGGAAAGTGCAGCTTAAAATGGAGGTGAACGCTTTGGGGTTCAGCCAGCAACCGCTTAAGGGGTCTGGGCAGGTGTGAAAGGAGTGCTCAGGGTTGGCTGGGGGCTGGGGAGCCAATCAGCAAGCTTAGGCTGCTGCCCAGGGGGGATTGAAAGCTGTTCCTCTATTCAAAATCTCCTAGGAGAAAGACAGTCTCAATCCACACCTTGGACTTCTGCAGGTAAGGGCCTAACAAACGTTAACCTCTAACAATACTGTTTGTTAAATCTTTACTCACTCTCCTAGCCAAAATAATGAGTGCAAAATCACTGATAAACACAGCTTAAACAGCTCACATAAGATTACTTCTGTCTCAGAGCACCCTCTATACGCTCTCTGATGTAGAATATCCCTGTTGCTAAGGGGGGAAATGGGGGGCCTGGTTTCACTCACTTTCTAACACAAAATGGGAGCTGGGGGTAGATTGCTTAACATACCGGTCTGAGCACAGAGCAGTGGAGAAACTAGGAGTAAAAACAGTTAGTCACGGGGAATTTTAGAAAAATACAATAGATTTTGGACTGTAAATCCCACAGTTCAACAGGCTAAATCAAGCAGTCACAGGCAAGTAAAAACCACAAGTTTCGAAGCAAAACAGTTGAAAATGATGCACTCAAGGGAAGGGAAAATCGCTTCCTGCCTCCTTACCACCTCCTGGTCTTTGGTTCACTCCAATCTGGGGCACAGGGAAGCTGCAACTCATAAAATGGAGGTGAATGTTTTGGGGTTCACCCAGCAAACACTTAAGGGGCCTGAATCGGGGACATTTTCGGATACTGCTAAAAGAATTACCTTCTTTGGCAACATTGGTAAGCACAGATATCATTTCTATTTCTTTTTATATTCCCCTCCCCAAATTGCAACTCAAAATTAAGCCACCATAGTCACATAGGTTACCAGCATCTCTAGTCTCTAGCAATTTAGTGACAGGTTCCCTTCCTCCAAGTAAACGCTTCACCACCTCATTTGGAATCATGGGGGACTGGGTCTAGCTCTCGACAGGAGTCAACAAGAGGAGCCACCTTGGTGCCAAGAGGAGCCACAGGAAAAACTATAACGCTACTAGGTCCCGAAGAAACCAACTCCGGCCTGATCAGATTTGCGGGGATCCCTACACAAATTGACAGGTCCCAGCTGCCAACTATGTTACAGCACAAAATCAGCCAATGAATTTTACCTGCAGAAGTTGCCATAGCTAATGATCGGATCATAGAACTTTGGAGGCTTAAGATCAAAAATTGCAGACTCTGATCTCATAAATTACTGGAACAACTCCCAGATAATAATACAATCATGGGCCTTACAATCAATTCTGCTACCTGGCTATATTGAATTCAATAAATGGCAGCAACCTTCAGATGCCCTAGGGGGGACTTATCAATTTACATCTCTTCCTCAATAAATGGTTTATTTGAAGTTATACCCACTGACCATCAAGGCATGCTGGCTCTAGAAATAGGAACGCAGACTCCGGGGTCTAATATCCTGCTCATTTTAATAAATACCCATGTCCACCCCAATGCTAAAATAAAGGAAGAAGCAATGAAAGCCACAGTAATAACAATCTTAGCATTGATAAAAAAGATACCACAACCTCAAAAACTTCTTTCAAGCAACTTCACTAAGAAATTAATTTATACAACAGTCTCTGACAAATATATAAACATACCAAATAGCATCTGGAATATCCCCAACCAATCTCCAAATATAAATTGGAGAGATGAAAAAGGTGAAGCCTTTAAGGAGGATGTTGAACTTGGCCCTTTTGGCAGGTTCACCCCTAAACTTTTAGCATTTTCCTAGCCTTTTTCTTTAACCTGGTGTTGGTGATTTTAGGCCTCTGAGCACTTTAGCACTGTGGTCCAGCGTAAAGTGCGTACGTTCTCTGTGTATGTGTGGTGAGACTGGCCTGCCTTCCCATAGGAATGCATAGGGGGTATGTGTGTCCATGGTAGTTCCTTGTAAGAGAGAAGTGCAGGGGTGAGTTTGGATGTATGAACTCATGAGGATAAATGCTGCGCAATGATGTGCGCAGATTTATGGTGACTGGTGGAGAAATACCACTTTTAGAAGTTGGCATTTCTGTGTACTGTGTTTCTGCCTGCCTGATGTGAATTGCATGTCTGGCTTGTGATTGACAAGAGCTGAAAGGTGTGGGTGGCTCCAGGAGAAAGGGGGAGTCTGCCCAGGGGTGAATAGAGAGATCTGCATACAGATGGGAGGGAGGAGTTGCACCTGGGATCTGAACATGACTGTGCCTTCCCTCCACAATGCTGGTGCCACCCCCTGTGGTGCCTCTGAGCACTGAGCCCACACCTTACAAGGGAGAGAGGAGCTGATCAAAAGAAAGTGCTCCAAATCTCCACTGAACCAGTTGTATCTACTTCTTCCATGCACTGCACTTTTACACAAAGGAAAAATGTAGTATAAACATAGGGGCTGTGACACTATGTAGATGGTCAGATCTGGTGCTGTTCCTGCTGGTGTCTCCAACGTTTGGCATAGATATACTTAGAGCCTGGGTGGCTCCTACGCTATGGGGCCAAAGGTCATTTAAAAGCCTCAGTGAGGCCCCAAAGGCACAGTGGTGCCAAGGCCCCTTTTCCAGACTCACTGCTGTGCCACACCAGCACGGGCAGCTGCAACATTTTGGGGCATATTTGGTTGCAGGGCACAGTCGGTGCCAGTGCCCCACATTTGATATTTACAGCTGCCCAGCAAGTAGTGGGCAGCTGCACCGTTTAGGGGATTCTTTAAGGGACATGCCTGAGTTAGGCGTGAGATGCACTCCTTTACCCCTGACATTCACAGCTGTGCAGCATTTAGTGCCAGCTGCAACATTTAGGCCTGCGCAGATTGCGCACCCTCGACTTTCGCTGCTTTGGTAGTGCGCCCTGACTCTTGGGACATAGGACATTTGAGCCCCTTTTGAGATGGCCAATTGGCCATGGGGACTGTTAGGATTGTAGGGCGCCAGGCGTAATGTGATTATAGGGAGCTAGGAAATGTAATGTATGTAGTGAGATTTATGCACCCTGGTTTATACCTCTAAACATGGTCTCTTCTGATTATGAGGTTGTTTTGCATATTATGGTTTATGGTAGGGAGATTATGTTCCCCTGAGATTATTTCTTCCTGTGAGTTATGCTTAGAAAGTTAGGGTCTAATGTGTTTAGACTCATGAGAAGAGTGCATAAAGTGTTTATGCTGGTGAGGTTGGCACAGAATGTAATTTGCGTGTGATGTGATTCTGTGCATAAAGTAGTTTATGTTATAGGCTGATGCTAAGTACAGTGATTACCAGTGGTTGCTGGTTGTACGTTTATGATCTTTTTTACTTTTACTAAATTCATTTTGTGATGTTTTTGAAAGTGGTCCAGTGGGCCCTGTCAGGTGTAAATAATCCCTTGTAGATATGACCTAGTGCCAGGTGGCACCATGTATATTATGTGTTCACTATTCTATTGTGTTGTGAGAATACAAAGCCTATTTCCTTATATAACCTTGTGTGGAGTTCCTTTTGTTGTTTGCCTGGGATGTTGTTGCTGTGTGCATGCGCAAATGCTTTACAAATGGCCTGCGGGATAAGCCTGACTGCTTGTGCCAAGCTACCAAGGGGGTGAGCAGGGGTTATGGTGTATAACCCCCTTGCCCTGACTGGAGTGGTGGTTTCTGCCTGGCTTTGGCGCAAACCTTAGCCAACCAGAAATCCCATTTCTAACATTGGTTGTCAGCGGGGAGGATAGGACTTGTGTTTGCGCAGTACCACAGTGACAACTGGCTGCACTGCAAAACTCTGCATTTTAGATAGTCACATGTTGGGGATTATTGTATCTAATTTTGTTTTCTCCTCAAGTGTCATTTTTAAATGGTGTATTCTACGCTTTTATGTTTAGTGCCAGAAGAGAGAAAATGACAGGGCGGGACGCCAGTAGGTGAGGAGGTTCCCATAGATAGGGAGTCCCTTGCTGGGTCCAGTGCCCAATCCCTGTTCCTGTCTCCAGAGGTGTGAGTAGACAGGAGGGAAGAGAGGGAGTGTGGAGGAGAAACAGCTAGCTCAGGAGGGTGGTTATACCCTGACCGTAGTGTGAGTGTCTGGATTCACCAGAAGGGTGGGATCCAGTGGTAGCAGCAGAAGTGTGTCCAGTGCATGAAGTCCCAGTCCCGTTCCCAGAGTATGGTACCTGGTGCTCAGTAAGAGGGGTGCAGGTTGAGATTCAGGGGCAGTGAGAAACTGCCTCACCAGTCTGGGGGGTGTGTGTGGATGAGTTGTGTGTTGCACTGGACGAGTGGGTGTGAGTTATTTTGGTGATAACGAGCTTGCGCGGGAGGTGGACCTCTTGCTGTGTGCTGGAGGTCCTGCAGAGGCATTGGGGAATGATTCCAAAAGTAGTGGCTTGGGTATCTTCCGGTCCTGTGTGGTGGAAGAGGTTCAGTGTAGCCCAGCTAGGTCCCAGTGGAATGAGAGGGGTGTAGGGGCTCATGTCCGGTCTCAGTAGAGATGGAGTGAATGTGGGACGGTGTGTCCCACAGTGACCCTAAACCCCGTCTCAGGGCCTGGAGGGTTCCCTAAGGGAGGGCCAGGTCTGGGGCCTAGGCTGTACTTGTACGTAATGTGAAGAGGATCTTCCCATGTCTAGAGGACTTGGAGTGTCTGTAACAAGAGCTCCAGTGGTCCTGGTGTTGGGCAGTACCGCTCCTAAGTGGAGGGTACAGAAGTCCTGGCTGAGGGGTGAGAGGGGGAAAGAGTACCCAGTGGAGGAACCATTGGGTCAGGGGCCAGCTAGATTGATGTGATTGACTATTTGTCCAACTGGTAACTATTTTCTATTCTATTGTATCTTTTGTTTAGTTGCTCTTCTTGGCTTCTGTGTTTCTGGGGAACCTAAGCAATTAAAATAATTTGTGATTTTGGCTGAAATTATTCTTTGAGTTGTAACATTCTGAATAAAAGTTTTCCAATGTTGGGGAAATATACTTTGATGTACTGTAAGAGAAATCTTAATATTCAAGAAGCCATGGTCGAGAGAATGCTAAGGTATTTTAGGAGAAATAGTAGAAACTACTTATAAGATCATTATTAGTTTGACGGATGACTGACATGTCGGTGGAGACCCTGGCTTCTACCCCTCTGATAGAGGACTGCCTATCATCTTGAGAGAATCTGCTTAGACTCTGCTGTTGATTCCCTACGTGTAAATGTGGTAGTGGGACTGTGAATTCAATGATATGGGTGCTATGCCAATATATTGCGGTGTTCCCACTCCACCAAACCTTAAACAGCTCTGTAAGCCTTCCATAGTAAATTGATGAATTTCTCTCCATGTCACTGAAAGAACCCTTTGGACATTGCTTCAGTTAACTATCGAGATATATATTTCTACAGAATATGCAATAATATTACAGTTCCACACTCACCATTCAATATCAAGGTTATATTGCACAGACGATGTAGATTTTCCTAGTGAGTTGTGGAGGAAAGTCTTAATTTTATTAAAGACACAGAGGTGTGTATTATGCTAATCTGATCTTGCTTTTACTTCTATAGCAGCAGTGGTGACTTGTGACCTATATTTTATTCATGCCAGGTTGTGAATGACTAGTCTCCCTTTTATGTCAATACAGGAAGCTCCTATTAAGCTAATCTAATATTGCTTTTTTTCTGTAGCAAGAAGGTTGAAACTACCAATCCCAAAAGACTTAGCAGCAGGCTAACCAATGGGGTAAAAACGTAATGATCCAAACAACCAATAGTATCTCGGAAATATGTATAATGCCTTGCTTGTCTGTGAACAGCCCTATTTTCTTGTATGAGAAGTTAAACAAAATGAGAAAACAAAGGAAAAATGGACAACGCAATAGAAAAAGTCAGAGTAAATGGAAACAGTTTGTGGCAAATGTTAATGAAAGCGAATCTCCAAGAAGGATCCAAGGAAACAGGAGGAATTCTATGTGGAGACGCCTAAGAGTAAGAAGCAGCTAAAGATTTCACTTGAACCATGACATCTTTAAGAGGAAGTAGGTGGCAACACTGGAGCCGCTGTCAGGAAGGGACGCAAACACAAATTGCCAAGGGTTGAGGTGGGATAATACTCACCTCAGTGTCTTTAATAAAATTAAGCCATTCCTTCCTAAATTACTCGGAAAAATCTACATTCCATGTCAAGACCGGAGAATCCTATTATGTTTGTTGAAAGCATGTCGATTACTACAGAAGCTGCAGTGTGAGAAGGTTTAATATAAAATGTTCTAAACACTTTACTGTTTGTCCAATCAGCTGATCTCTGAATGTCCTCTAATCTGGAACCTGCCCAAAATGCTTTAGAGGCCATGACATTCCTGGCAGAATAAGCTCCAAAAGCAGAAATCTCAATGCCTGCCACGCCATAACCCATCTGCCCCAAAGAGCCGGGATGTTTGAGGAGGAGACTGGATTATGGGGCTTACAAAAGAATATTAGGAGTTGGGAATGAGAGGACGTTCTGAGATCAAAAGTCTGTTGTTTGTACACTTTAAGACATTGTCCAACACAAAGTCTGGGATGATCGAGAAAATAGGGATAAAATACTGTATTTAAGTTAGTTTTCGTGCATTTGCTAACTGTGAATATAACCCCAGTGGGAGTATATTGGCAAGAAGACACATCCGAAGCTTTGTCATCTGATAAACGTTTAATGGAAATTAAACACAATTACATAGTAAGCTTTGCAGAAAGCATCTTTACATCAGAGCTGCATTGTCAGGCTAGGAGATAAATTCAAAACCAAATTTACATGCCACAATTTGTTATACTTTGGAAGAAGTGGCTTAGAAAATGTTACTCCCTTTAAAAGACAACAGATAATCTGATCTGAAGGTGATCTTCGATTGGTTTGCTGTTGATGTAGGGATGGTTTTAATGAAATTGTCGATCTGTTCATGTTTATGGTCCTGTAAGAAATACCTCCACTAGTTTCAGCTACGAGAAAATTAACAATATAGATTATATAATCTGAAAAGGTATTGAGATATTTTCCCAAACATCAGCTTGGACTTGTAATATTTACTTGTTCCTGGAGCCCAGGCTTTGTTGATGAAATCTGAAACATTTGGCAAAATGAAATGGAAATAATGGGTTGACCCGCTTTTTTTCAAGCGCAGAGAGTGAGAGAGTTGTCGAGAACCATATTGCGAGGGTTGCCCAGAGTATCCATCAGAAGATTAAGAAATGACGGATAAAGGACTGGGAAGTCGATAGCCAGTTCCAGAAGAGGAGGAAACCACACCTGTGATTTCCAGAATGGGACCATAATTACCAGAGAAGCTTGTTGACATCTGCCCTGGCCAGCACTTTGCTGAGCATAAGAAAATGAGAAAAAGCGTTGCTGACTAGCAGAGAACAGTTCTGAAAGAAAGCATCTGTAGCTAAGGCCAGAGGATCTGGACACCAACTGAAGAAATGAGACAGCTGGACATTGAGGCATGAAGCAAAAAGATCGATGTTGAAAGGACCCCACTTTTGAGACAGAGACCAGAAAACTGAGGTATGAAGTTTGTAATCGCTGAAGCCCCGGAGATGACATGAGTGCCAGTCTGCAATGGAATTGAGGTTGCCTGGCAGGTACTCTGCTCTGACCGAAATCTTGTTGAGAAGACAGAATTCCCAAAAACCTTTAGCCAATTCTGCTAAAGGTTTGGATTTAGTGCCGGCCAAATGGTTTATATAATGTACCACTCGAACGTTGTCCATGTGAAGAAGAATGGAACATTGCATACTGTCTTTTGCAAGACCTTTGATTGTAAAAAAGCCTGCCAGCATCTCTAAATAGTGGATACGCAATCTGGAATCCTCTAGAGACCATGTACCCCCCCCGTCGAGATTGCACAAAAGGCAGGTACCCATTCCGTCCAGCTTGCATCTGATTCTAATATAAGATTAGGCACTGATGCAAAGATAGTCATGCCGTTTCAGGCATCTATATTGTTTATGCACCATTGGATAACTAAGCGTGACTCAGGGCCGATGTTTATTGAATCAGAATAAGCCACACCCTTGCTAAGCTGACTACTCTTAAAATGTTGAAGCACCCGGTAACGAAGAGGCCCCTGAAAATTGCCTTGATGGAAGAAGATAGGAAGTCTACTACTCTTGTCAGAGATCTGAGAGATATTTGGGAACTGTGAACAATGTGAAGAATCTTCGTTTTGATTGCTTTTACCTTTTATTGAGGAAGATACAAAGTAGTGCTTGAAGAATTTACCTGAAACTCTGGAAATTTGATTTGTTGTGTGGGAATCACAATTGATTTTACTGCATTTAAAAGGAAACCCAGCTCTGAAAGAAGAGATCAGGTGAGATGGAGATGCGGTTGGAGAGTCTGTATATCTTGAGGGAAAACGTTGTCCAAATAAACTATCCATCTGATGCCTAGAGAGCTGAGAGAAGCAACCATAGGCTTCATTACTTTTGTAAAACACCATGGTGCCGAAGAAAGACCAAAGGGAAGAGAGGAAAACTGGTATGCTTGTCGCTGCCACTGGAATTGAAGACATTTTCTGTGGGAAAGATGAATGGGAATTGTCAAGTAAGCGTCTTGTTAGTCTTGCCTTACCATCCAGTCGTGCTGATTTAAAGAGCCTCTGAGGTGAATTATAGTCTCCATTGATTGAAGTTGATTGAAGAGTCTGAGGTTGATAACCTAATTCCTTTTTTTTGTTTTTCTTCTGAAACCAGAACAGGGAACTGAGAAAACCTAAGGGCTCTTGACGGGAGCTCCGAATTGCCTTTTTTTGTAAAAGAAATAGGACTTCTAAGGATATCAGATTGGTCATGTCTGATGAAACCTTGAAGAGGAGTAAAGACACTTTGGAAAGGTGGTGCATAAAACTCTATTAGATAACCTCAATATATGTTAAGAACCCAAGGATCTGCCGTTATAGGTTGTCCTTTTGTAAGAAAAAACTGAAGATGGACCCTCACAAGAGGATGGCCCGAAGGAAGAGTCACCTTGTTAAGGAAGACTCACCTTGTTGATTGTTATTTCTGAAATTCTTTTGTTCTCAGCCTCGGTAACCTCTACTACTTTCAGGGTAGAACTGTGGTTTGTAGTCTTGATAGGAGTAGCTTGAATTAAAGGGGCCTCTGGATCCCTGATTACGGTAGGGTCGGCCGGTAAAGCAGCTCCTGCCTCTACTGGCTTGTGCAAAAACCCACTTTGAGAAAACCTTTTTCAAAGATTGTTGAGCTTTTTCATTTCAAGAAAATGTTGTAACATATCTACCAAGGCCTTTGATAAAGGAATCCAAAAACAGTAGACCTTCAGCCGTAATGCCTGGATCAAGAATAGCTGGGTTAGCTTCTTCAAGATCCTACTTTAGAAAAAGACCTTTTCACCATTCATGAATTATTGCATAGTTGGCATTGCCAAGTAAGTAAAAGGTTCTCTGATGATTTTACATAGAGAGGTCTAGGAGGTCAATATGTAAATTTCTCAATCTAGCCGCTTCGGCAATATCGAAAATGCGAGCTAAAGGATCCACTACATCAAATAATTTATCTTGACTGGTTGACCAGTGATTGTCAACGCCATTGTAGAGATCTTTGCCAAATTTTGAAAAGAAGGTGAGCAAAGAGTTGTCAATTGATGGAGTGGAAGTAATGTTAGAGGAAAGGGATGGCTTGGGACATTTGGATCAGAAATTACTCCTAGTTTGCTTGCCTGAGGGTAGACGAAGCCTTGCAGAGAAATAATCCCACATGCGGTTTGCAGGAAACCATTCTTTTGAGTTTGGATGTCAAATTAGAGATGGATTAAACAGAGAAGTTCCTTCTGTGTCCAGGACTGGTTTTTACTCCAAACATATCATCATTGTTATCTGCATCTCCCATGTCATCATCACTGTCCAAAATAATAGAAATGATTATTTGTCAGGGAGCATCCTGAAAATTCTTAGTCTTAGACTTGTACTTAACATCTAATTTTGTCGTTCCCTTCTTTGCAGGAGGAATGGGAGGAGCAGTATCCTCAGTCTGGTGTGAGGAAATTTCACTGCTCAAAAGTGCAAAACCAGTATTGGGGGTCATGACTTGTTTCTTTTTGACAGGTAAAGACAACGATTTACATTTTCTGCTTTTCCCCACAAAATGGGCCAGTGTGAGGTTGGCTTAGTGTATGGTGCACACTAAAAGAAATGATTCACCTTGAACTAATCCAGCCGACCCTTATGGTGATTTTTAGTGGTCTTTGATAAGCTTAAATGCTCTCAAATGGGTGACTGAGGAGAGCCGCCTTCAGGCTTATTTTGAACAAGTGTAAAGCAGCTTATTTTACTACATTTAATCAGCAGTGAAGATTAAATAAGGAAGAACCACACAGTGTTTATGAAAAATAAGTATATTTATTAACACAACAGGTATAGAGACAAAATATCGACTCCAAAATATCGACTGGACATAATATCGAGTTTTAAATATAGACTGGACAAAATATCGACTGGACATAATATCGACTACAAAAATATCGTTTTTCAGGTAAGTGAAGTAATATCGACTGTATAAAATATAGATAGCAAAAATATCGATTTTTTAATAATATATAATATTTTATAGTGTATTTTTATGTAATAATATGTGTGAATAGTGTGTATTAATGTTATTAAATATTTTATTACATGAATTTTGTTTTGATAATAATTGCGTAATGTAATTCTGTAGCGGGTTGTGGGTTTATAGGGGAATAGGGTGGGAAGTAATTTAATAATAATTAATTAATTAATATATGTTTGTTAATATTTTTAATTAATAATTAATTGATAATTAATTATTATTAATTAGTTAATTAATTAATATAATTTTGAATATATTTTGTATTAGTAAATAATTGTTAATTAATTAATTGTAATGAGTTAATTACATTAATTAGAGTACATTTTTTATATATATAATTTTGTGTTATTTTTAAGTAATTAATTTTGATAAAATAATATTAATTATTAAAATAATTACACCTAATGTTCTAATATATTTACTTTATTGTTATTGTTAATTAATAATTAATTGGTAATTAAATAATATTGATAAATTTTGGGTAAAGGAGCATTTTTAGGGTTCAGGGTCAGTTTTCAGTTCATGGGTAAAGGGGTATTTTTAGGATTCAGGGTCAGTTTTCAGGTCATGGGTAAAGGGGTATTTTTAGGGTTCAGGGTCAGTTTTCAGTTCATGGGTAAAGGGGTATTTTTAGGGTTCAGGGTCAGTTTTCAGGTCATGGGTAAAGGGGTATTTTTAGGGTTCAGGGTCAGTTTTCAGGTCATGGGTAAAGGGGTATTTTTAGGGTTCAGGGTCAGTTTTCAGGTCATGGGTAAAGGGGTATTTTTAGGGTTCAGGGTCAGTTTTCAGGTCATGGGTAAAGGGGTATTTTTAGGGTTCAGGGTCAGTTTTCAGGTCATGGGTAAAGGGGTATTTTTAGGGTTCAGGGTCAGTTTTCAGGTCATGGGTAAAGGGGTATTTTTAGGGTTCAGGGTCAGTTTTGGGTTTTTGGGTAAAGGGGTATTTTTAGGGTTCAGGGTCAGTTTTGGGTTTTTTGGGTAAAGGGGTATTTTTAGGGTTCAGGGTCAACAAATAAGATTTTAAAAAATTATTTTTATTATTTTCATTTATTATTTTATTATTATAATTTAATTTAAGTCGTTTTAAGTATATTTTAGTAATTAAAATTTAATATTAATTTAATTTAACACTGTTTTTAATAAAGTCGATATTTTTTACATCTATATTTTTGTTAACGATATTTTGTACTCGATATTTTTGTACTTACCTGTTTGTAGATACAAACTCGATATTTTGACTGTCGATATTTTGTCCACGATATTTTGGCAAGTCGATATTTTGTCAGTCGATATTATTTCAGTGATCCAACACAACACAATCACCATCACTTGGTATATCTCAAGTCCAGAGATATCAATAATACATATAAGAATACTTCAAAGAAATTAGGCAAGTAGCAAAAATATACTCTGGGCTCCAGGGGAGACCAAACCATGTATTAAACCAAGGCGAACTGCAATGTTTAACAGCATTTTGATCAAAGGACATAGAAGAGCTTGGAGAACCAAGAGCCACCAAATTTAAGTTCCCAGGAACACCAAGGAGGCTGTGTGCAGAGTAGAGAACGCAAAAGTTTGTGTCCAATAAAAGTCGAAGGATAAGTCACAATTGCATTTTTAAAGAAAAAGGGCTCCTCTCAGAGGATCCCATAGAAACCCTTTGGAGAACAGACGGTTGGGAAGCCACCCCTCCCATGGAGGCCCCTGATACCAAGTAACCTGCTTCAGGGAAGTGAAATGAGTATTGTAATAAGTAATGTGAGATTCAAATTGGAGTTGACAATGGATGACTCAGGAAGAAAACATCTGGAGAAGTCTGTGAAGAAGTCTGTTGGATTCCAAGGGTGGATTCTTGAAGAGGAGAACCTGCAAGCAGAGGGGACAAAGTCTATGCTACTCCGAGGTGACTAGGAAGCACAGAAGCACAATGCCAACCCTTGGCAGGAGGTTCATAAGAGGTGAAGAGGACCTTGCCGCTGCAGCTGTGGGGACCAGGTGATACTGTGGAAAACGAGGAGCATTATGCAAGCTGTTCCAAATCGTATTTCGGTGTCCAGGGGGTTGATGTCTGGTGGGAGCACCAACAAACTTGGTAGCCGCAACAGGTGTGGAAGACAAAAATAAGCAATTGATGGAACCAGCAAGGTCCAAGGGACTCACCCTGTGCAGGAGAGTCAGAGCAGGCCGAAGCAAGCAGGGGAGCCCATCAAAGCAGAAGAAGATATTCAAGAGGACCCACAGGTTGAAGGCAAAGGAGTTGCAAGAGGACCTCAGGCTGCTCACGAACGATGGAGGCCCACGATGCAACAGATGCAGAGAGGATGCTGATCTTCGAGGGATGAGGTGCAGGAGGCTGGAGTAGCCCAAAGTTCTCTGCAGTGCAGAGCCAACGTGCCTTTGCAATAGCAAGTCAACATGATGCACAAGGGTTTGAACCCAGCAGCTCTGATGAGGGATGTGAGAGGTTGGCCTGGCATATGCTGGCCACTATTCTAGTGGGCACCTTGCACCAGTCCAAACGATCCTTATTGATGGTAGGTTTAAAGAAAACCTATATAGAAAGCTATATAGAAAGCAATCCTAGGTGGTAGAGGTAGCTGTGGAGAGCAGCCTTCAGGCTAAGTCTTGAAGGAATGTAAAGCAGCTTGTTATACCAGTCTATAATCTTGGGAATGACCAAATGAAAGGAGAACCACACCAGGTATATATATTTATTTAATCTAAACACATCTCTCTAGTCTCTTTATGAGGCTAGAGGCAATAGTACATACAGTAAACTTATTTAGCACACAGCAAATTAGCACAGTATACGTTTTGCCCTAGGGGCCTCACAAACCATATACTACAAAAGTGGTATAAGTACCACTACAGTCATAGAGACAAGGACTAGGGCCTGTAGAACCTCTGGGGCAACCAGGAACCACTCAAGGTAGGGATTAAGGAGACCCAAAGGGGACGTGTGCAGTGCCTAAACACAGCCGCGAATCACCATTGACTTCTATGGAGAAAGTTGCGACTAGATTTTTAAAGATTAGAGACACTTAGGAGTGGACTAGGTACAAACCCCTTGAGAACTGGACAGTTCAAGAGTCAAACCCCATGGGAGCACCAAAGTACTTCTGTTACCTCTCCCAGGGAAGCCAGGTGCATAGGTGGCTTTTCGTGTTGGGTTTCGTCTTCGTTTCCTATCGATAGCTTAAAAGAAGTGCTGCAGTGGACCAGATGAAAAGTGTCAGGATGGATCCAAGGGTGGATTGGAGATCTGAAGAACCTGAAAGCAGAGGGTACAGAGTCTGGGTCACTTGCCAGTGACCAGGGAGGCAGTAAGAAGATGCCCACTGATGTTGGGTGATTTCAGGAGCAGAAGGTGAAGCTTGACTCTTCAGCCACGAGGACCAGGAGGTGTTGACGACAACCAGGAGCTGGATTTGAGCTGTCCCACTCGAGTGTCGAGTGCTGCATTGTCGGTATCCGGATTGGACCCAACAAGCCTTGGCAATAACAACCCACGCAGAATGCAAAGATCGGGTTCGGAGCAGACCAGCAAGGCCTGAGGAACTCACCATTTGGAGGGGAGTCAGGGCACGTCTGAAGCAACCAGAGAAGCCCAAGAAACAAAAGAGTTACCTTCACTGGGACCCAGCAGGCTACGGACCAGGGATAGCGAAAGGGGCTTCAAGCAGAAATTCTAAAAGCGGGCCTACGGAACACTCGTGAAGTGTAGGCCCACAATCTTCGGTGAAGATTGTGTTCAGGGCTTGGACTACAAGTAGCCTAATGTACAACTTTGGAAAAGCTCGGGAAGTAGGTGCACTAGCACTTTGCTGTGATCTTGTGTCGGCCTCGGAGATGTCTGGAAGTCCGTGTCCTGTGTCGCAAATCCTTCGGGATCCAGCTTGAGCCTTGGAAATGCAGACCAGCAAGATGCTTCTTTGGTGCCTGTTTGAACAGGGGAGTCACTCATTGACCCCGGGAGATTCTTCGATCTTCTAGATGAAATAGAATGTCGAAGTTCCAGGATATATGTTGCAGAGTTTCATCCAGGGTAATCTAAAGTCCTAAGGACTGGGTTTTTATACTTATACTAAGTTTAGGAGTTGGACTTACTCTAAGGTCCCACCTATTGGAGGACCTGGGGAGGAGGTGGTTACACCCCTTCCCCTTTGTCCATTTTCATACCAGACCAGGGGCTGAGTGCCCCTGCAGCCGGTTTGAACTGGGGTATGCACAGGGACACCAAGTGTTCCTCCAGCACAGTCTGAAAAGCATCCACTGAATGCACCCGCCCAGCCCCAATACACTAAAGCCTGTCTGGGGAGGTGGTTACATCTCCCTGTGACAGGAAACATATTGTCCAGGCCTCCCCTGCCGGAGTTTCATCCAGCAATACAAAAGGGGATGATGGAAGGAGAGTTTGAGCAAATCAAACAATCATCCCCAGTCAACTGACTTGTGTTTAATCCATCACCATTCTTTAGCTCACTCTGCCACCCCAGTTCTGACATGGCCATATGCAAATCAGTCTGACCTGTGCCTCATGGGAACAGTCCAGCCGAACTGCCAAGCCATGTCTTTCTGGACCGGAAACAAGCATCCTGGGACCGGTTTCGGATTCATAAACCTCATCAGCCAGGCTATCTTGAATCCAGTGCCAAAGTGAGCAAGGGACTCACGTCTGAGCATACCCTGCCAACTTAGGGAGAACAAAGCGATACAAAAGGGGATGATTGACGGAGCGTTTGAGCAAATCAAACCCTCACCCTCAGTCAACTGATCAGGGTTTAACCCATCAACATTCTTTAGCTCACTCTGCCACCCCAGTTCAGACATGATACTTACAAAAGCCATTTTGGGAAAGAGAGCATAGATGCAGGGGTCCTGGCCAGTAAAGTCTTAGACATCATGTTCATCACATAATTTTCAATATTTTTTTTACATCTTTTCCATAGAAGCCACAATGGCCTGCTCAACTGAGGAATAATAAAATCATTCAAGTCATTTTTAAAAGCTTCCTCGCCATCATTGTCGTCATTGAGCATAGGGGAGTTGTCTATTGCCATTTTGTTAAAAGGAATAAAATAATCCTTGCAGGGATGAGGTTAAATTTGTTGCAAAACCAGTGAGTACTGAGACCAGAGTGTAAAACATCCCCCCAGAGTGTATACATGCCAATCAGTCCACAGTAGAGCTGAGGTAAGATGGAAAAATAGGCCACACCCTCTAGTGACACTACATTGGCTGGCCAAATCACGAAGCTGAGAGAAGGAGCAGAAATTAAACTGTGTTGTGAGAACTGACCCCTCGTAATAAGGAACCAAATAAAGCCAGCAAACAGTCACGGCACTAATAGAAGCATTCTAAAATGGCGGGTGGGTGCCAGGGTGAGGAAAAACACAGCACTGTGCATGCAGTGGAAGGAAGAGGAACAGAGAGTGCGAGGTGCTCAACGATGTGGCACAGCAACAGTACTTCAAAAAATAATGCGAGCAGACATATTAACACTTTTGCGTGCGACGCCGATTCTCCCCCGGTGCTCAACATTCCAATCGCGGGTGTGGTCATGACGGAACGGTTCCGTCAAGAGCACAGCGCGACCGATGCTCATGACGGAACCGTTCCGTCATGAGCATCGAAGGGGTTAATAATACTATAACATTAGAGCTATAATGGCCATGTTATTAAAGGAAGGTACTTATTTTGCAGCAAGAAAACAGTGCTGTACGCAGTCAAGCAGGACATCAAACATATTAGTGTGATACTGTTGGTTGTTGTGAACATTACGTTTCTATTTCCCATTGGCTAGCGTGTTGCTAAGCCTCTTGAGATTTGTAGTTTCAACATTCTTAACTGCTGCCATAGAAATAAAAGCAAGATTCAATTAGCATAATCGAAGCCTCCTGTCTTGATATAAAGTGGAGCTCAGTCATTCACAACCTGGTATGAATAAAATGTGCTTGAATTATGTACTTTGTTATGGATGAGGATCTGGGGTCAATGTTCACCAAGATGCAAAAGATTACCACGCATATTTTCAGTACTTTCACACTAGGAGGCCGATTACAATGTTGTTTGGAAACTGTCCATAACAAATCGTGTCCGGACTAGTTTCCAAACTAATCAGAGCCTGCGAGTCTGGACGACTGATTACGATCCTTCCCAACATTGTTTGGTCTGACTCGCATTGAGTTCATTCAGAGCCTGTGTTCCAAACAAGAACACAGGCTCCCATTCAAAGAGGGTTAGTTGAGGCAAACATTGCACCCTGTGGCGGGCACAGCATGGTGCCTGCCACATTATGCATGGTTGGGAAGAGGGGTCCAACGGGTACCCCGTGGGCTACATCTGTACGTGTCCGTAGGAAGGTGGGCCAGCAATGGGGACCCAAAGACTGATTCCGGCAGCCGTTTCATCTCGGGCAAACCAAATCGGAACGGCTGTCCGAATCAGTCATCGTAATCGCTCATCTGGGAACCATTTTCATAGAGCTGTACGATTTGGCTCTGAAAGATTTGGACTGTCCTAATGCCTTTCGGAACTGGTTTGGACTACTCAAACAGTTTTCGGGCATCTAAATAAGTCATTGGGAATTCTATGCGATTCAGTCAGCAATAAGGGTTCCAAATACAATTCTGCAATACCGGATCTCATCCGAAGCCCTTCCTAATGACATTGTTATCGGTCCCTAGGTCTGTGTTTTCAAAGAAGTGTGGTGCACCACATTTAGCTCAGTTTTATGCTGAAAGTATGTGAGATTGGCAGCTTTGCAATGCAAAGCTGATAATTGAGGCGTATGGCCAATTACTCTGCTCATTTCATTGATGTTTCATTGATATGGAAATTAGATTTAGCATTGCATACTAAAGCACTTTGAATGATACACAAACTAACATTTTGATGGAGATAATATGTACACATAAGAAACTGGCCAACTTAAGGACAATCTAAATCTGTTAAAAACAATCATTTTAATTTTTCTTTGAAATTAAATACATTAGTCAATATAAACATCATTGCTTGGGAGGATGTTTTAAAGAAGATCAATTGGTTACATAAAATGTCCCAAGACCTACAAATCATTGTCTACCAAACCAAATTCAGGTTTGATTTTTTTCAGTTTCTCTCAATGCAGTTCAGTCGGTTGACTTACCGAAATCTGTTAGGTGAAAATTGCAGCAATGTGGTGCTTATAGCAAGACTTATTTCAGATCGGATTGCATAACCAGGGTCTACAGTGTATTCATTTAATGTCAATTCTATCTAAACTACCAAAAGCTACCACAACTAGCTTCTCTCTTGATCTAATCTCCAAAAGAGATCAGTATTTTTGCACTACACGCGAAACATAATGTTCAGTGTTTTTTATGGAGATGCTATCATGACAGGTCAACAAAAACTACAATCCTACATGTTAAGAATGGCATACGTTTACAAGTGCAAAAAGAGCTACATCTCACACATGAGAGATTGTGGCTACATCTACAATTTTTTGCAAGAGGAGTAGATAGCAAATTGATGAATATTTTGTTACAATGAACCACAGTGTTCGTTGTACTGACATGCAAGATTTTGTATTATCCGTGTCACTCCTTTTTAGGTTTCACCTGCACAAAGCTTGCACTATGCTTGTGAAATCTATTGTATTAAATATATCTTTAAAGGGACTTACATCCTGTTTCACTTCTAATTGGACCTTCTGATTGCTTCTTTACTTTTCCTCTGTTCTATTGGTTGTAGGCGTCCTATTTCATGTTCTTCCATGTGTGTTTCTCTTATCATTTTCCCATTGGCAAAGTACTGTGTTCATCCGCTTTGATAGAACTTCTTTTAAGTATCTCAAACAATAATTGGGAAAACTAAATAAAAAAAGAACTACACACTTGCTTTAAGTGCTCCCCAAGTGCCATGGGCTCAGCATGTGGAGACCTTGTGATCCCAGTTCTGTGTGTTGGGAAGCCAAGCTCCAATCACTACGACACTCACCAGTCCCCCCGGGGCAATGCATACCCACCCACTCTAGGTTTTTTAATTACTTTCTAGCATTCTATAAGTGTGCTTGTGTTGTTATGGGCAACTGACATATAATGGTGGTAATAATGGATTGGGGTGACTTTTGTAGTACAGTCAATAAAAGAAATGCTTGTGGTGTATGGCTGCATACAAGGATCATTTGATATTGCTAAAAATGCAATATTGAGTCAGCCAGCGACAATCCCGAATCATGCTTGTAATTTGCCTTTAACACTGTTTTGGAGCAGCTTCCCGATTGCCATAGAGGTCAGCACTGTCGGTGCTTCTAGTGGCTTTTTATTCTATGTGCAGCACTCTGATCGAGAGTGCACTTTACAGTACCCCACTAGAGTGCTCCTTGAGAAGCTTGCATTCTAAGGTCTCCTCGGGGCACAAGCACGCATCCACTTTGGTGCACTTCTTGAGGAATCCCCTGTGCAAGTGGTTTACCTAGGAGCAGCTTATCCTCTTTGCGGGTTGTGCCACACAGGCAGTGTGGGCATGAAAAAGCCACCTTGATTGCCTAACCCCCTTCGAGCCCAGCACGTGTGGAGCACTGGGCACTACTCCTGTCTACTCTTACCACAGTGTGTGACGGGTGCTTTTTTCCGCTTCTCTCCCATGATCAGAGACCGCCAAACAGCCCACGCTCCTTCATGGGTGGCCCAGGTGAGATCCAGGAGGTCCGCTGGGCTTGATTGCTGCATTACATGGTCTGTTAAAGTTTGTTATTTTCCTCAGCAATATTCACATATAGATCGATTGCTGTCCCATTATATCTATTCTTGTAACTTGGCAGGGTGATTGCAAAACGCTTGACAACCCCTGGACCAAAATTGCATTGAATAAAACTGCAAAATAAATAAATGTTGTATTCAATTAATTTGTATGCAGATCAAAGGGAGAGAGAGGACTAGGTAGGCTAGCCCATATCCCCTGGGTTATATGTATAGATCAATGAGGACTAGCTAGTTTAGGAAGAGTATAGGAGACTCTGGTACGTCAGACAATAATAATAAGGAAAAAAGCGCTGTTTTCCTTATAAAGCCCTCACCCACCGACCTAGTCGGTGGCATGCTTCATCATCGGGCCCACCACAGTGGCACCGAATGTGCCCTGGGTGTGCTGCAACACTAGGTGACTGCGGAGCTGGTATATTGCTGAGTGTGCAGTGAAAAGGTGAGAAAGGTGAAGTTTAAAAAGCTATACAGGAGGTCCCAGCACCCAAGGGTCCCCCTATTACCGATTCGGTAAATACTGAATCGGTATTTACAGATTCGGTATTTACCAATTCGGTAATTCCCATTCATTCCTATGGACCTCCAGGCCCATAGAAATGAATAGGAATTACCGATTCGGTAAATACCAAATCGGTAAATACCGATTTGGTATTTACCGAATCGGTAATACCGAATATTACTGATTCGGTAAAATGTACCAAATCTTTATCTACATCCCATTTACCGATTACGAAATACCGAATCGGTAAAATTTGGTATTTTAGAATCGGTAAATGGGAATTACCTACATCTGGCCTTTAGAGAGAAAACTACAGCCTGCACTACAGTTGGGAGGTGTGGAGCCAAAATGAATAAAGATTGAAAAGTTGATTGCTGTGGTCTGCGACCGCATAGCAACAGATGGGTAAACAACGTGGGAGTTCTGCTAAAAAAGGCAATTGGGCCTTTATGTACTAGCACTGGCGGCTATGATCGGTGGTGTAGAATTGATAGCTGGAATCTCTATTCTGTTGTGAAATGTGAATGCTACCTTGTGCTTTGCTTAAAAGGTAATATTGTCAACCTTCTTCTCACAACTCTGAAACAACTTTATTTTCAGGGCACCCAATAGCACGAAACCCGCCTACGTTTGAAACGAAATGTCCTTGTTCTTCTCAAACTTGTAACTGTATAATCACCGCGCATGTTGGCAGGCACGCTATTGTTCTCTTACCGCTGACTTCTAAAGAGCTAACATCATGTTTTTTTTACCACATACATGTTGACATATGAGAGATATGACTTTTTTTCGAAAGTCCACATTAATGTTAGAAGTAATTACGCATTTACTCTTTTCTGCTTTTACAGTTCTTGGAATCCCAAAACATTCCTTTTTTTATGTTGACATTTTCAAAAACGGGTTTTTATTTCAATAATATGTTAATGTATTTGTACACCTTTTTCGATTACGATTCTGTACAACTGCGGCGATGGTATAAATCACATTCATCTGAAGGAATCTGATGGCATCTGTATAATCTCACGGACCAGGCTTAAAAGTTCGCACGTTGTTTCTTTTTCCGCATCACCGACAATAAAAGATCGGGTTTAATTTGGCAGGGTGGTGGAACATGGGAAGTTGCACGCTCTGAAAAGAAGTGGCGAGGGAGCGCGCAGCTAATTTAAGGATGCCCAACTCTCCCCGGCTCCGGATAAAAATCAATATCATGTTTTTCGGATGCGTGAGCGCGGCTTTCCCCCCCAAAGTGCCCTGTCCAGAGGAGCACCACACGTTCAGCAGCTGCTGCTTTCCTGGCTGTCCCACGATTCCCAGGCCAGGGGGATTGACAGGCCATGATAAACTAACGTGCCCTCCCAGCTCTGCGCGCCGGCCATTGTTCGCGCAGCTGAGACCCTCTGCTGCTATTTGCTCTCTCCCACATGCATTATTCAACAGCACAGGAAAAGGCCAGGAGCCCCTTTCATTCAGGAATTCCGTATTAAAATAATCAATTTCAAACCAAAGCGGGGACGGCGGGCCTGCCATGCCCAAAGCCGCAAAGATGTCGCAAGTATTTAAGACGGGCACCTGAATTCCTTCCACCCCGCAGGAACACACCACTGATCATTTCAATTATATTTGCAACTGGCGCATTTTCTGCCTCTTACAAACACAACTTTTAGTTTGGAGCCCCCAAGAGCAAGAGAAGCCCACAAGAAACTTTTCGATAGCTGCATGTGGCCTAGGCATTCCAATTAAGGATGCTTGGGTGACTTTAACACTCTTGTTGTTAATGCCCCTCTTTGCCCCTTTCTAGCTGTTCTGTGGGATCGAAGGCAATTAAAGGTTGATCAAAGAAAGTGATGCTTTGTCACAACTGGACCCCTAAAGAAACTTGCAATCAAAGCAGGGGTGCTGCAGGCAAGCTATCTTTCCTACTGAACATTATTCTCCAACATTTTTAATTCAGCATTTTTATTCAACACCTATCTCTAACTCAGGCTCTTTTGTCCAGCTAAAAATGTAAAATTAGTTTCTACTGGATAAAAAACAACTAAGGCTAATCTACACAAAAAACACTTTGATATATGGCCAAAATCTAATATGCCAGCAATGTGGATTGAGTAAAATTAATTTGCAATTTAGAGCAAATAGAAATTTCAGCAGGAAATTGGTAAATGCCAACACAATGTATAGATTTTAACAAATAAAAGAGAGTAGTGGTGTTTTAGTTTTCGCACCTCATTAAGAACAAGTGCTTACTGTGGGTCCAGTACAGATGACAATGTTAATATAGTAGAAGGTCCTCTTTGGTTATCAACACCCTATTACCAAAAGTGTTGTTTTAAAATTGGGCGCAAGGATCCCAACTGTACACAATCTTTATATAAAAGAAAACCAAAGGGTTTTTCTAGAAACATGCACAACAGCATATAGAGAAGAGTTGATATGATTTTTACTACTCTCTTTATGGCATGTACCTTGATCCGTTTTATTTAACCGAATTTATGGTCACTATCTACATTATCCATTTTAAAAATGATACCACTATTTCTTTTTGCTTTCCAGAAAGGAGTTTACTATGGACTCCACTCTTTTACTTTATATCGTTGGACATCTTATTTAGAATTTTGATATCTCGGTAAGTTTTAGCCACAAGTATGTCTTTTAGCCAATGCTGTTGTTTTTCTACACACAATCAATTTAATTTTGTTGTCTATTTTCCTCATGCAGTTTGGAACGAGACTTGCATTCCAAGGTAAATTTTGCACCAATACTATAGATTCTTTGTTTCTACTCTTTTATGGGTAATCCCCACTGAAACTTCCATATTGGGGTTAGTCGACAGAGATGTTGCTAATCCCCTCGCCACGTCATTTCATAATATGACTTACTTGGCTATGTTAATTTTGTCTCTAACTTAAGAGGTTGCTCACTCTCAGTCTTTGTCTCACCCTGACCTCTTACAATGTTTCTTTTTCTATATATATAACTAGCAGCCCGCCCCAGCGGTGCCTGGGGCAGAAGGGGTCTGGGGGCAACATTTCAGGCTTGCGTACACTCCCGCCTCGGCCCCCGCCCGCCACAACATTGTCTGTGTCCCGGACAATGTTGTGGCGGGCGGGGGCCGGGGCGGGAGTGCACGGAAGCCTGAAATGCTGCCCCCAGAGCCTGATCCTTACCTCAGCTGCATTTGTTCAGGGCCAACCTCCCACACCGGCTCCCTCCTGCCCCGACATTTCCCGCGTCCCAGAGCCTTTCCTGAGCCACCGCTCCTCCCCGCGCTCCTCACTTCACCGCCGCTCCTCCTCGTCATGACGCACCTGAGCTGCCGCTCCTCCCCGCGCTCCTCACTTCACCGCCGCTCCTTCTCATCATCACGTACGTTGCGGCCAGCGCTACGTCGCGGCCAGCGCAGCGTTGCGGCCGGCGCGACTTTCAGGGCATTACTTTTTTTTTTAAGTTATATTTTTAAATGTACGCTTTTTTAAAATTTTCTATAGCCTATGTCCATCTGCACACCCTGAGGATTACAACAATGTATTGGGTGTGTGAATTGGCGCTGTGGTTCCCGAGTTTACCTTGCCAAAATGTTTGTGTTCTCTCTTTATAATAGTAGTATAGATTACTTAACCCACGGTCTGACTTGGAATCAGTGGTCTCCTACCACTCCTTACTACAGGTGGTGTCAACTGCACTCTTATTATAGTGTACATGTAAGTGATTTATTTTAGTCTTATATGTTCATTCTAAATTTAATGGATTATCTGACAGATACGTTTTGTTTCCATGGGGGCCATTATGATGGCGGAAGGACCGCCACTGTCGAGCGACAGTGGCGGTCCTTCCGCCATCACATAATGATTTACCAACCGCCAAATTAGGATGGTGGTGGTTACCGCGGCAGATGTAAAGTCCGTCCGCTGCTTCACCGCCACAGGCAATCGCAACGATTGCCTGGCGGAAGGTTCAGGGCCCCTGAAATGGTGGCGATGCCTAGCAGGCACCATCCGCCAAATCAGGATGTGGGTTTCAGAAAGGCCTTTCCATAGCGGCAATGCCGCCATGGAAAGGCTGGCGGGGATTGGGTTTGGGGGCCCATTGCGGGCCCCCTTTGTTTGGGGGGGGTGTCGCTCCTCTGGTGGGTACCAATAGTACCCTTCTGCATATCCATGCACCAAGTGGCAGGCACTGCATGGTACCTGCCACGTGTTGCAGGGAAATGCAGTGCATGCTCTTTTAACATTGCGGACGGTGCTGCTGGCTGCAGCACGTATGCAATGTTAAAAGCCCAGGATGCGCCCGGCATACTGGCGGGCGCATCCTAATATGTGTGATGGGACCACTGCAAGCCTGGTGGGTGGTCCCAGCACCGCAACAATAGCAGGCGGGCGGACATCGTAATGAGCCCCTATGTACCTACTAGGCCCTTTTTTCCTTCATTAGCTTTGCAGTGTACTACAACACATCGTGTTGAGGAACTACTTACAGGGGTTCTGTGGCTTAGACTCAGATACCTACTTCCACGGTAGAGATTAGAACATAGGTTCATTAATGGCGTAACATTTTGCCTGTCTATTACTCTACCTCTTCTCTTTCTTTTACTAGTTTTATTGGATGTGATTACACATCATGTAGGAGTGTATTCCCAAAGGGGTTTGCGGAAGACCCTTATAGATGATATTCAGATCTGACTAGACAAACTCTAATTTTTGAAGGTTGCTCTGTTGAGATTATTGTGTCTCCTACCATGACACTTATCTTTACTTTGGAGATGGACACACTTGCTTACGCACATTTTCTCTTGATCGAAAAAAAGATTTAATGGCATCAGTGGCTGGGAACTTTTCTTTTCTATTGAGATTATAGTCTCTCTCAAATATGATTCCTTCACAATGTATACCAAATCATGGGTGTTGGCTTTCTAATCTCATTATCCAGATCTCTATATTTTAGTTCAAACCTAATCTACGCATATTATTTTTTGGATTTTTTGCTTGCCCCTGTTTGTTGTTCTGTTTTTGCATATTGTGAGAAGTTGGCCTGGTATATGCTGTCCACTACTTAAAGTGGGCACCTTGCACCAGTCCAAACGACCCTTATTGATGATTAGGTCAAAGACAACCTTTAAAGAAAGCAATCCTAGTGGTAGCTGTGGAGAGCAGCCTTCAGCCTAAGTCTCGAAGGAAGATAGAGCAGCTTGTTTTACCAGATTAGAACGTTCTGAATAACCAAATTAAAGGAGAACCACACAAGAGATATATAAAATATATGTATTTATTGCTAATCACTCTTTACTAATCTCTATACAAGATTAGAGCACAAGGCCCACAATGTTTATTCAATGGATCAATTAATCAAATACCACAATACACAGCGGGCTCCGGTTGGTATAACAACCATGACTTAACTAGACACAGTGCCTAGAGCATGTAGACTCGCTGGGACCCCAAGGAACCACCCACAGTAGTGACACAGGGGACCCACGGAGGACGGGTGCAGTGTGAGAACACAGACGCAATCTCCGGCCAACTGTATGGGAAAGTCATTGTTGGAAAATTACAGTTTAAGGACACTTCGGAGAGGACTTCATGAAAGCCCTTTGGAACATAGAAGGTTCTAAGGCCAACACCCTTGTGAGTACTGAAGTACCTGTGTTACCTATCCCAGGGGAGCCGGGTGCATAGGTGTCAAGTGATGTCGGAAATGTTCGGCATTTTCAATGGCTTGATTCAAAGAAGTGCTGCTGCCGGGAGGATGAAAAGTGTCCAGTGGAATCCAAGCCTGGATCTGAGGTGAGAAGAACTTGAAAGCAGAGGGGGGAGGACAGGCCAGTTGGAGGTGAGTAAGTGGGGGGGGGCTGCTCAGCAGGAGTGACCTGGGGACAGACAGGAACTCCTAGAGCAATATGGAGCCCATGGGGCCTCTTAAAAAGTATGTTTTGGGGAAGCAAAGCCAGGTGGCCTCCTCAGGACATGGAAGCCGTTGGTCAAGGTTTTGGGATTGCTAGTAGGAGGGGATGTCAGGCCAGGTGGGATAGGGGGATCAGGAACTTCCTGTGAAAGGCTCAACCTAGTATGGAGCGCAGTGAGGGGGAGGACTGGGCCTGGGAAGAGCTGGGGCAAGGTTATTTTGGTCTTTATGGGATTGTAAAGCAACCCTATTGGGTTTACAGCAAGGGAGAAGATGTCAGGGGATAGTTGGCTGCAATGTGTGGGGTTCATATGGTTGGGATGGGGGGACATGCCCCCAGAGCCAATGGGGCGTCAGGCTGGCAGTTAAAAAAGGGGTATCCCTTCAGGGCCTGGCATGCATGGCAGTTCTGGGTGCAGAAAGTTGGGCCTGGGTGCCAGGCAAGGTAGAGGGGCTAGTGGTAGGTGCAGGGGATGCCATCCCATGAGGCCATATCACAGACCCTTTAGTTGGAGAAGCGGACAGCAGGGCAGACTTGATAGAGTCTGATGTGGCTCACCTACCACAAGGAGAAGAGATGACATGGTCCAGCGTTACTGGCCTGATAGTGGCATGGGACAACAGCTGCAGCAAAAGTGGAAGGTCTGGTGAGGTCTCCTTCATAGTTGGTGTGGGTGGGTCTGGTGTGACCCCTTGCAAGAAGGTGGAACACTGCCCACAGCATGCGTGGTGGGATGAGAATGTGACAGATATGTTGTCGGGCCAAGAGGGTCTGCATGGTTGAAGTGTAAATGGGGGGTGAGGGCAGCGTGTAAGATTGGGGGATGATGAACCAGAAGAGGGGGAGATCCTAGAGTATGAGGACTCAGGGGAGTCTCTGGGCAGCCACATCGGTGGTGAGAGACACACTATACAGGTGTTGTTCAGTTCTACCCAGAAAAGGTCGGAGGTCAGGCAATCCCTGGTGCCTCAAGATGTGTGTGTAGCTGGATATTAGGTTTCCGCGCAGATGCCAATCCAGTCGCTCGGTAAGCATGGAGGAGCCTAAGAGGGTTTTGAAGGTGATGGGGGTCAGGGAGGGTAATGGGCAGATGGATTTGGATGTAAAGCTGCGAAAGGCTATTTATGTGAGACATTGGGCCATAGAGACAGATGAGGAATAGACAGATTTGAAGTTACAGGTGGGTGGAAGCACAGGTCCTGATGACAAGGGTAGCAGGAAGAAGGGGAAAGTAGGCTGCGGGTGCAGGACAGGTTGAGGAAGAGACAGAGACAGACCACAGGGATGAGGCTTCAGGGGTTACAGAGGGAAGCAAGAAGGAAAGCAAGGAGCTCAAGGTGAGGAAAGTTTTCTACATGGGTATCATCAACCATTGAGGGCTCATTTGATGAAAGTGACGATGGACAGGATTTGGAAAGACGAATGTATAGAGTTCTTTAATCTGTTTATAGGGAAATCAGGGCAAAGGGAGGGTCCAGAGAGAAAGAGTATGCTCTGGCTAGCGGTCTAGGGTACCGTTCACCACTGAGAATTGGACGGCAGTGTTCTTGATAAATGCCAGCGTGTACTGTGGGAATTTCCTGGAACACTGTATAGATTTGTTCAAATACATGGATGTGATCTGGAAGACTCACATCACTTTAGGGAGTACGCCTTGGTAAGGTATGATGGTGAATTCAGAGATTCAGAAATAGTGTTTTGCTGACGGCAAGTGGGGGGAGTTGGATAATGATTTGTGACTCCATACCATGGGACCAGCACAGCCCACACCAATGGTCTTTATGGCCAGTAGGTTGTCAGTGACATACTGGCCCTTTCAAGGGCAGCCCACCCAGGGGGTGATGGAAGCCTCAGGAAAAGGACAGCCAAGTCAAGAGGGGCATGTAGGGCATTCAGCAGAGGTTTGAGCATTAGGGAGTATTGTAAATTTAGACTCAAATGTTCAAGATGTGCAAACAGGCACCTCCTGATACATTGCAGAAGGCCTGTATGAGCAAAAGGGGGGCAGGGAAGACAGTGGGAGAAGTCAGGGTACAGAGGGGGTGGTCGGGAGAATCAAGGCATTTGAGGTAAGGGCGTATACACCAGTTAAATTGGATATATTGGCATATTGGCTGCAATGGAACAGGAACCGGGAGGATGAGAAGTTGTTGACAGCAGGGTTTTGCGATTACTTTAAGGGTATGAAGGGCTGAGGGTACAGAGATGGGTGGAAAACTTCAGGTCAGTGCGAGACCACCCACAGGTGGTGCAAAGTGTGTTGGACAAGGAGGTCACAGAAGGGCAGATGGTGGGCCCTTTTGACATTTGGCAGCTAGAGAATTTGATTGACTTGCCAATTTGGGTAGTGCTAAATAGGGAAAAGGGGCAGTTTTGACTGCTACAGCAACTGTCTTGACCAGAGGGCCAACCCATTAACAATCTAATTCCAGAGGATCTTTCAAGGGTGTCTTACTCTTCAGTGGATGTGGCATTCGACCTGGTAAACAAGGCAAGTTGCGGGGTGTCTATGATAAAGAGTGATATCAAGTCAGTATTCCGGCTGCTGCTTGTTTATCCCAAGGATGTTAAGCTGTTGGGCATACAGTTTGGGTGACAGTGTTTTTCTATTTCATGTCCCTTATTTGAGAAGTTTGATTCTTTTTTGCAATCGCTGTTCGCATTCATGACTGATTTTGACTCAGTGACTCATTAGCTGGATGATTTCTTCTTTATGGGACTTCATAGTTCAGCGGACTGCCGGCGGATGCTGGTCCATTCCAGAGAGCTCATGACAGGTGTGGGTGTACCCTTGGCAGAAGAAAAGACTGTGGGTTCAGCTACAGTTTTGACCATTTTGGAAATCGAAATTGACATGGAAAAGTGGGAAGCTAGGCTTTTTATAGGAGAAAAAGACAACAATAATGCAACTGATTGAGGAGATGCTGGGTAAGAAGAAAGTGCAAGTGAGGGAGGTGCAGGTCCTTTTGGGTCATTTTAACTTTGTATGCAGAATAGTTCGAGCTGTTAGGGCTTTTTGTAGAAGGCTGGCATTACTAAGTTTGTCTTTGCCCCACCATCAGCTGCATTGGAAGGCAGGGTTTCAGGAGGACTTGCGGATGTGGTTGGCATTCTTGACGCATTTCAATGGGGTGTCATCCCTTTGATATTTGCCCTTTCTGGGCATGAAGGAGCACTGTTTTGGGAACAATTTATTTTCTCCATATGAAGCCTATTGAAGTTACCTGGACAGTCCAGTGATATACTATTCCAAAGCCCTGATGAAGTTCAAGTTTTAACTGAATGAAACACGTTGGCTGGAGGTTGTGTATGGACTTAAAAAATCAGAATTTAAAAAAGAATGAATAAAAAGGAGCACCTGTCCTTACGTCTACTTTCTTCTGTTGTGATTAAGATGCTCATTGGTTCACCATTCCAAAGTAAACTCTTGGTGAAGAAGATGATTGGTAAATGCAAGTATTTCCTGATGATTCAGGAGGAGTGGGTTTTGGTCTATACTGGCAGGGACATTGGTGTGCCGAATGATGGTGGGGGAACTGGAAGAGAGGTGGGAGGAGCATTGCCTTCCTGGAGTTGATTCCATTGTTGGCGGTGCTGGCTCTTTGGGGGGGGGGGGTGAATTTGCAAACCAAAAAGTGTTGTTCAACATGGATACCATTGCTGATATGTTGCATGTTATTTTGAGTTTTCGGAGTATCAGAGCAGCTTGGGTGGAAAGAGGTAGTGGGTCTTTGTTGGTAGGAGGTGCAGCCAGGGCGGTGGGAGTACAAGTCAGCATTTAGAAATCCAAGATGGATAAGAAAGGAAAAGGGCCAGTGTGGCTGCAGCCACATCCATTCCACAAAGCAAGTGTTGTCTGTTTTTTTGATGTTGGCAGTTGAGAAGAGAAGCATGGGGTGCACAGAGCACTGTTTTCAGCATGAAGCTAGGTCACCTGTGTCGGCCTTCTAGCTTCTTGCAAGTACTGCAAAAGTCTCTGTAGCACATGGGGCTGCTAACAGACGAATATGGTGCACATTCATTTAGAATAGGAGCAGCAACTGAGGTGGATTGGACTGGGTGACACAAAGAGCAGGTCAAGTGCTCATGGCAGCAGTCATCAGAGTGTTATAAGGCATATGTACGCACTGTGAAGAGTTGAGAGCCCTTTCTCCTGCCTTAGTGTATGTCTGTCTTTTAAGGTTCGGAGTCAAGATCAGAGAGTGCTGGGATGAGCGCCTGGACTGTGTGGACACTCCTTTGTAAACTGTGCTGAACAGCGGGTGAACAGAAGGAGTTTTGGGTTGCAGCTTGGTTTGTCCCAACATGGGGTTTAGGTTTCATGCTCAGGAAAATGTGGAACGCTCTCGTAAAAATGCTCCCTCATTGGAATTGTTTGAAGGGGTCGGTGAATGCCCAGATGTGTTGGGTGAAAACAATTGGGTGAAAACAAATTGGTTCAGAGGAAGGGATTAGTGCTGCTGAAGGTTTCTGGTGTTGCTATAGTTGCCCTAAATGGAAAGGGTATACCCAGATGTGGGTCTCGTGCTCGCTAAGTCACTGGATTCAAGCTAGCCTAGCTGATGAGGGGTGATAACCCAAAATCGGTCCAAGGATGCTTATTTTCCAGTCCAGGGAGGGCCTGGCCTTGCAGTTCGGGCTGGATTGTTCCCATGGGGAGCAGGCTCAAGAATGATTGGCATATGACTGGGTCCAAACCGGGGTGACATGGTGAGCAAAAAAAAACAATGGATTTAACCCAGATCTGTGACTGGGGCAGAATGTTTGGCATTGTTCAGCATTCCATTCCTCATTGCTTTTGTGTTACTATAGTCACCCTACGTGTAAAGGGTATGCCCAGATGTGGGTCCTGTGCTCTCTATTCCAATGGATTCAAGCTAGCCTGGCTGATGAGGGATTATACCACAAAACTGGTCCAAGGATGCTTGTTTTATGGTGGCAGTTTGGGCTGGACTGTCCTCATGAGGAGGAGGGTCAAGACTGATTTGCATATGGGTGGGTCCAACTGGGGCGGCATGGTGAGCCAAGAAATTATGGCTTTAACCCAGATCTATGACTGGGGGTGAATGTTTGACAAAGTTCAACATTGCGTATATCATCTTCTTTTGTCTTGTTGAAGGCCTCTATGGCGGACTTAGAGGCGATACGGAGATAGCGTGCAGGGACCCACATTTTGTGGACAGACTGTTCTCTGCTACAGGTCGAGAGGGGTAGATAGGCCGGCAGCCATTGACAAGGGACTGAGAAAACTCAATAGAGAGCTGGGTTGGCTCTATAAACTGGTACCGGGTTATATGTATGACAACCCGAAATCTGTTACCAAACAAATGGGGTTACACTTAAAAAAAATTTGGGGAGCTTACCGACTCCACATGTACTGAGCATAGGATTACTAGTTCCCTAACGACTTACGACTTAATTTTAAGATATCAAAACCTGGTTTAACTTTGAACCCTATTTGGATGAAATTGAACCCCACTAAGCATGTGCATTTTATATCCAATTTAGAACTGGTGTCCTTCAATTGAACAAGCTGAGAAGCAATTGGAAGAATGCATCTGTAATTTCGCTATGTAATGCTAGCCCTGAAACACTAGAGAATTTAAATTTTTTTGTCCGTTTTATGTAAAGCTAAGGAAAACCTGGATCTTTCCGGCTTGCCACGTGTTATCCTTCTCATGCCCAAAGATGCATGCATATTTTTACATCAGACACAACTAGGTGGCTTGTCTTTACATTAATCAGATATTTGCTTTATGCATGGTGTAGAAGGACAAAATTTGGACTAAGCATATGCAATGGAAATAGGTCCAACTCTGGGGAAGTGGACTCCCGGTCCCTTTGTTGATTGGTATTGAATTTTGTGCCCATGATAAATCAAATTTTATCTTATGTTTTAAAGATTTCCTATATTTTTAACATACTCCTATTTTATCTCTGTTAGGGAACTGATTGACACCCTCTTCTTAATCGTATGTTTTAATGTTTCACAGAATTTGGTATATAACTAAGTAATGAGCTGATGTTTTTTATCTGGATTTGATATGCTATTTTGAATTTGTATGTTTAATGAGTTGTTTTGTATTATTCTCTCTGTATATGATCATGTTATTGATCGAAAATAAAATAAACAAACAATTTAGAGCTGAGATGTTCTGTGGAGAGAGGATGCTGGGGAGACTAGTGCACTCAGATCTGAGGTGACATTCTTTTCAGGGGTGATGGCGTGCATTTGTCTGCAATGGGTATAGATCTCTATGGGAGAGGAGTTGGACTAACCAAAACGGGTAGGGTGGTCACCTCGAATCTGAGGAACTGGGCTTGAGTCTCGACAATGACGTTGAACATCCTGTGATTCTGGGCAACTCACTTAATCTTCCAGTGCCTAACAAAAATGAAGGTGCCCTTATGTAATGCAACTGGTGCTATGTAAAGAGTTCTGACACCTGATTCGGGTCAAGTTCGCGCTATGTAAAACTCTGTAAAAAAGAAAAAAATCTATATCTATTGCAATTGAAGAGGCGGTGGGGGAGTTGCTGGGTGTGCGGTGGTGGCCAGCAGGTTGAGGACAGTAGTCGCAAGATTGAAAGGGGGGCAGAAAATCTCCATTTTAGTTTTTCTGAGTGGCATTTGAGGAAAGCTTTTCAGTTTTTGAAGTGGCTTGTATTGCTATTGGGGTGGAGAGAGGAAAAATGGTTAAAAGGAGAGAGTTACTTCATCTTGTGGATGCAGGAAGTTGAAGGTTTTGAGATGGAAGAAGCAAAGTTGGTTTGGTCACTATTATAATGCAAAATGCTGTGCCAGAAAAGATGGGCAAGTTTAGGGTGAAGTGTTGGGAGTACATTTAGGGATGGGGGTTAGGAAACATAGTAGGTGCATTTCCTGTATAGCGAGGTCTTTATTTTGTAAAGCTTTGTGCGTAGGATTTTTGGGTAATGCTTTTGTGATGTGCACCAGCTTCAATAAAACAGTCTTTTCTACACTAAGAAGTCATCAGTAGTACCTTTTGCACTCTCTTGCCCGATGGGGGTTTTGGGGGCATATGACATAGGAGGTAAGCCATCGAAAAAATGTGGGCGGGTGGTCCTGACCAAAAGCACTGATGCCGCCCTTGGCCTACTTTTTGGTAGGGGAGAAGGGGAAGGGGATATATAGAAGGGTAATATGGGTTACCAGCCACCATTTTGTAAGTTAGACACGGTGGCTGATAGCGAGTTCCGAAGGTGGAGAGAATGTTTTCTCCCTTCCGCCCTCCCAAAAACAGTTTATTGGCAAAGGGGATTTTGTTAATTGTGAATTGCATGGAAAGGTACAGATTATGGGTCCAATTCATAAAGATAAACTTACGCTTTGGTGTAAGTTTACTACTTTTCGGTATTCACAGAGGTAAACTTTGACCAAAAACCTGATTTGACTACTTTTTGGTATTCACAAAGGTAAACTTAGATCAAAAGTCTAATTTCACAACTGTTTGGTATGCGCAAAGTTAAACTAAAACCAAAAGTTTAAATATACTACTTTTCTATATTCACAAAGGTAAGTTACTACTAGTAAAGTTAGACTTTTGGTCTAAGTTTACCTTTGTGAATAGAGAAAAGTAGTAAAGTAAGACTTTTGGTCTAAGATTACCTTTGTGAATACCAAAAGGTAGTAATCTTACACAAAAGTTTAAGTTTACCTTTTTGAATCAGCCCATTGTTTTTGAGACAAGTGCACGGGGTGGTTTGCCATGTGTTGTTATTAGGAGGAGGTGCTGGTAGGCGTTTGAGAAGAGGTTTTCAGTCTTAAAACAGTATTATTTCTGTTGGGCGAGAGAGAATAAGTGATTAAAAGGGGAAAGTTATTTCATCGTGTGGATGTTGGACGTTGAAGGTTTCAAGTTGGAAGATGCAAAGTTGGTTTGGTCAAGTTCATATTGTAGAGGGATTTTTCTCAGTTGTGAATTGCATGGAAAGGTGGAGACTATGGGCTCGATTCACAAAGGTAAACGTACACTTTTGTGTAAGTTTACTACTTTTTGGTATTCACAGAGGTAAACTTCGACCAAAAGTCTGACTTTACTACTTTTCGGTACTTCCAAAGGTAAACTTAGACCAAAAGTCTAAATCTACTACTTTTCCATATTCACAAAGGTAAGTTACTACTAGCAAAGTTAGACTTTTGGTCTTAGATTACCTTTGTAAATACCGAAAAGTAGTAAACTCAGACTTTTGGACGCAGGAAGTCGAAGGTTTCAAGTTGGAGGAAGGAAAGTTGCTTTGGTCAAGTTTATAATGTACATTAATATGTAGGAAAGGATGTCAATTTCAGGGGGAAGAGCTGGGTGCATTTAGGGGTGTGGGTAGCAGAAGCAGTAGGTGCAATTCCTGCATTGGGAGGTTTTAGTTTTCTTAGGCATTTCAACCTAGGGTTTTTGGGTAATGTTTTTGTGATGTACACCTGCTCCAATAAAACAGTCTTTTCCAGACTGTGAAGTCGTCAATAGTACGATTTGCGCCCTCTCGTCCAAACAAGTTGTGGTTCAGGGGCTGCAGAAAATACAGTGGCACTTTATAGCACTGGATGGGATCCTCCTGCTCCTCCTCCTCTCCCTTGAAGCAGGCAGCATGGAAGGTGTAGTCTAAACTCACCATGGACGTAAAGAAGCACATACAAGATAGTGGCTTTCATTTTAGTCAAAAAGCCTCAATTTGTCATTTTTGCACAACTCTCAAATTGAAATGTTACCTAAATACTTAATTCATTGTCATCTGTAAAAACAATTATAATTCTTAGTAAAGCTTGATGTTTAAGTCAGATGTCAATAGTTTGGTTTATGCAAAATACAAGCAAATAAGAAAGTGTCAATATGCTAGCGTGACAGGAGGGGCTAACAATCAGATATGAGTCCTTTATTCCATGATTATGGGAAATCATCCTGCATTTTATAAAAGCAGGTAACTGGACCAGTCCTAACTTCAGCATCCACCTTCTTACATTATAAAATTTCATATTTTTTACATATGGTTGTAAAGCTGATGTATATCTGTGGTGAAGAAGTGAGACAGTTGGTTTCTTTTTCCACAATTATCGAAACCCTTTATAATAGATCCTGCTATAACCAGATGTTTTATCAGTTTTTTTTCTGGTGCATTAGTCTTCCTCCTAAATGTGATATTGTATCTATGTCTAAATCTCCCACAGTATTATATAAGTTCTTTAGCCATGGACCAGGCTTATTTGAGTGTAAATGTTATTTAGTTAGTTGCCTTAATACGCCTTCCTCTGTATTAGAGATACTAAACCAATAGTTAAAAACTCTTTGTTGGTACATGTAGCTAATATTCTTTAGACCTAGCTCTAACCTCAGTGAGCTATTCACTAATCCTATCAGTAAACCAAGCAATTTTTCCTGATAATCATTTCTGTGATCTAGCATGCGGTGACAGTGCAGCAATGTAACTGTAATTGCATTCATATAGCACTTACTAGCCCTGACGAAGCATTGAAGAGCATTACACTAGGCAGCACGCAGCTCTGAAACCCAAGGATAGTTGATAATTCAGTGGTTATTGTTGGTAATTGGAATGAGCACCCTCAGGGTTAACATTCCATACATTAACTCCAGTGTCTTTGTGGTGGATTAAATTATTAGGCGTTAGGTGTGATCATTACTGGGGGTATTGTGATTTCATATAAATGGTAGGTCGAAATAGTAGATAAGCTTTAGGAGTCTAGGTATTGCTATGGTACAGTGTATGACTTTCAAAGAAGGAGGTTTTAATCTTTGTGATAAAATGTGGATACATTTGCTGAAATGCAAAAATATGGATTAAGGAAAACATGTGCATGATGTACTGATTGAGAAGGGGCATGCAAAGGATAGAATTTAAGGAGAGTCACTGAAAGAAAAAAGGGGAAGCGACAATCAAAGGTTTTAAGTCATTGTGTGAAAAAGTAACCTTTTTTGCGTTGTCAGGCCCATTTTATGTGGACTGATAGTGCTTTTTCTTCGAATGTATGCACTGGGCACTGCTAACCAGGCCTTAGTGACCATGCTTTGACACCTAAACATGTAGAAATTGGCTTACTCCTAATTGGCCTACCTAATTTTCCAATGTGGTAATAGTATATGGTGTCCCAAAATATACCTATGGCATGGAAAGTTAAATGTCGCAGATGGAGTACAGGATTACTATGCCATCCACTGGTGCGACAAGAAAAATATGACTTCAGAGCTACCACTGTAGCTTGGCTGATGCAGTTTTAAAACTGCAACCCGATCTATCAAAATGACACTTGTAGACAGGAGAAAACCTCTCCTTTAAATATTATAAGAGGCCCCAACTAGGGCTTGCAGTCTTTAAGGTAGAGTGCATGGTATCTAAAAGTAGGACATATAGAAAATTAAAGTCCATACAGTGACTAGCACCCACGGGCTGCCTAGTCACAGTGAAATACTAGGAAGCAATATTAAATATGAATTCTGCTACCTATAGGGAATAGTTAGGAAAAGGATTAAACCATTAGCCCTCAGCAGTCACACAGCTGGTGAATAGCCCTGATGAGGTGTAAAAATTGCCCCCAGAGCAGAGATATTGGTCTGTGTGTGGGCAAGTGGCTTTGTTCCCCTGGCCGTTGAGCTGTGCCTAGCAACTTAATTTACTTCATAGGAGCCTTCCCTGTCACAAGCAGATTCTAGATGCCACCAGCATAGGACCCTTCCTTAGCCCTCCCAGTCAGACAGACACCAAACCCAGTAGGGGGCAAGCTTTCCCAGAAGTGGTTTGGAGTGACCGCAGAGGAGGGGCTGCTAATTGCATTCATCACACCTCTGGGTAGGCACACAAGGTCTACACAAAGGGAGAAGGGTCCATCTTGAATTTAGTGAGTAAAGTGCACTATGATATTTTTTGCAGTAGGGCACACTGAAACTGCTGTAAATTTGGGCAAGATTACAACTGGGAACTTTTTCAGTATTTGTTAGGGAAGGCCCAGGAGTCAGCCTCACCCTAAGCTAGTACCATGCATAAATGTAGGTCCTCAAGACATCATCTTCAGAACACTATGGGGCATATTATCAACAACTAGCGATATTTATCGCTAAATGGCTTAGCGGCATTTTTTCTATCGCCGTGCTTCGCCTGCTTTTATCGCAGAGATAACTTGCTATTAGCAACGTTTATCTCAAATGCAATAAAATTTCAGACGTTAGCGGGGAAATGCGTGAATATCGCTGGTAATCCACTGTACTACCTCTTAGGTATACAGGTGTACTACTGTATACCTAAGAGGGAGAGAGGGGGTGACCGTGTTAAGGAGTTAAGGAAATTGGAATCAAAACTGATAATTAAATTCCAAACACTGTATCCATCAGGACACAATGGAGATGAGGCATTAGCAGTCCATCTCGGTTGAAGTAGTGTGCTAGAGTTGTTTTGTTTTAAGAAGAACGCTGTGTATAATGAACTGTTGGAAATTGAATTTTAATTATGTGAAGCAATATCATAATGAATTTTAATGGGTTTACAGATTACGGAAGGTCTGGGCATTCCTGATTGTTAAAGAGCAGGTTACGAAAGTAAATTTAAGTTAAAGTAGTGGGAATTTAGTTATAACCTTCAAGAAAGACGATAGAACATAAGCCCACTTGGGCTGAATTTTGTTTGTGATGCAAATTATGAAGATGGCCGCAATGAAATGAATTGTATATATCGGGCAATCGGCTATTCAGCTAAGGAATGATGTAATAATTCCTCTGTAAAAATGTAATATACAAGAGACTGCACGTAAGCCCACTGGGGCTTAAGTACGAATAACTTGAAGATGGCCACAATGAAATGAATTGTATATATCGGGCAATCGGCTATTCAGCTAAGGAATGATGAAATAATTCCTCTGTAAAAATGTAATATACAAGCGACTGCACGTAAGCCCACTGGGGCATAAGTACGAATAACTTATGAATTACCCGACTGTAAGCAATAAGCGATAAGCAATGGATTAGCAAATGTGCCCACTGTTTTGGAATGTCAAAAAAATCGAAGGTTGTTTGAAATCGGCAATGATTCGTAACCAGCAAAGAATTGTGGGACTAGTAGTTCCTAGTGAATTAACTATCACGGAGGGAATTGTGATAGAAAAGGCTTAATATATTGTTAATTTCGGAATGCTGACCTACTAGTTAATGAATACAAAATATGGTACAGAAAATGAATTGTATCTATAATTTTGAAAAATGAGGAAATTGTGAGAGTCTGGTTTCACTCGTTACTTTTGGTCACATGACAATGTTTTCCTTTTTGTATATAACTTTATTGTTTAACACTAACTTTCACTCATGAACAAGCGGCTGCGGCTGCGAAACGCATTGGGTGTGATCGCTAAATAAACTTCACCTTGAATGCAGTTTGGGCCTCAACTTGTTGTCTTTGGAAGCTAATTTGACAACTTTACTGTTGGATGTACTGGGGTAAGGCGAAACCCTGTTGAGGCCCGCCATCCGAAAGAGGCGCGGGCTTATTTTCGCCAATTGTTTGGTATATAAATATATAAAAAAAACATAGGTTATAGACCATATATAGTTAGGGATTGGCATTTACTAAACCTTATTTTACTCACACAAAACCCTTGAAATTCGCATATATAGTTAGTTGCACTAACTATATATCGCGCACGCGCAATCCACTGCTGATGATGTCACATATTACATCATTCATGACATGGTCAGTGACATCACTGATGCCATATGGAGAGGTGGCACCCGATAAATTACAGTACTGCCCAAATACGAGATTTGGTGGATAACCCCCGACCTGCCAGTACATCCACCAATGAAGTGGCAGTGACGGAATCAGAGGCAAGGGAAACGGTCCCAAATCTACAGAAGAACTTTAGCCAAAGGAAATTAACATGTTTAACTTACGGCAAATTAATTTCCTGTGGAGAGAGGAGTGTAACTCTAATCAATAGAGCTTATGAACATCATCAATGTACAAAACGTCCCAGAAACTAAATTTTCTTTTTTTTTTGTTGCTCCTGTTGAGCCCTTTCTAATGAATCATTTTTGTTTCCCCCCCAAAAAAACACAAAAACAATATAAAACAACAAAAATAATAAAAAAAAGTTCTTTTCAGAGCTACCTTCCCTTTATGAAAAATTGCTAGAATGTTTAGCACTCTAGCAACCTCTATTTCTTTTGATTCGCTTCCCGGTTCGCGCGCCGGTACGCGAACCGGAAGCGAACTAAAAAAAATTCTTTTTTAAAAAAAAAGAAGAGTAAGTAAACAGAGAGTAATGTTAAAAGAAAGACAAATAGAGGTAGTAACACACAGTTACTGTTGAAAGAGGGACAGAGAAAAGGAGTGGAAAGAGTAGTATAAGTAAGTAATAGAAAAAGAAATGAGGGAAGTAGCAAAGGCAGGAAACTGAAGGTTAAAGAAATGAAGCAGTGGAACTAATAAAAGTTAAATTTGATAGAGATGTAACGTAAAGAGTACTAAACACTTACCTTATAATTGTCATTAATTTAGTCAATTGTAATTTTTATACTTTTAATCTGTGTAAGAAAGAACAACAATTTTTAAATGAATAGAAGGTAGTAAAAAAAGAGTGAGCATGAGACAAGATGAATACATATTATAAATCACAATTCAAAGTACAAAATTAATTATACATATTTAATGGTTTATTTTTGCTGTTCTCAGAATATATCAAATTTCACTGAAAACAGTGAGTTGAAGGTATTCATCATATAATAGCGGGGAAAAAAAAACACAATCAAAATGATTGCGTTTAAAAAACCCAAATAATATAACTAGTCAGAAATCAGAACTCCTCAAAAGTAACTTACTTTCTATGACGTCAAAGGATGTCCTATGAACAGCTTATACTCTGTTGTGCTGTTACTATTTTCTGCCCGCCACTTTCTGAAAGATAAACTCCATCGATTTAAGAAAAATGAGACATACAAAGCAATTTAAAACAGCACACTAAAATACAGCAACACCTAGAATCATTATAGTCCAGTTACCTACCCTAAATTCTCACTTCAGAAAATAAGTCAAAAGGCAACATTGCTTCATACTCAATTGGTAATGTTTGCTGAAAGACTAGCCTTTTTTTATTTCAAATAAGCAGTGTAATATCCTGATGTTGTCAAAGGACCATCTTAATATATAATAGCTGCAGTTGCAAATGTTCTTCCTGAAATCGATGACTGTGTAGCCAAAACATTTTTAATTAGACTTAACAACTTTTTTTCATCCAGTTTATGTAGTTGAAATTGTAAAATGACATTTCACCCATAAGTTTCCATAAATAATATGGACAGCATTGCAGACTTACATTTCCTCTACTCCTTGTTTTGATCTGTTGCTTGAATTAGCTTATAAACACAAACAGTTTTCGCTCTGTACTACACTTATCCACAAGGCCATATAGAGTAGGAGCCATTAGAACCTCTTGAAATTCCTCAGAACAAATCCCAAGATTCCTTTCCTAAAATTTTGGTGTAAGAACACCAGGTAAGAATTTTGAAGGTGGAAAGGCAATCTTTTTTTGAAAGTTAAAACAGAATCATTGCAGAATGACCAGTCGTTTCCAGATTTTAAATAGGCTGTGTAATGTCCTGAAGTAGTTGAAGGACCGTCATGATATATAATTGCTGTAGTTACAAAAGTCCTTCCTGATATTGACAACTGCGAAGCCACAAAATTAATAATTAAAGTTGTCAATTTAGTTCCATCAGGCCTACATCGTTGGAACATTAAAATGACATACTGGCCATAACTTCGTAAAATTAACGTGGACAGCATTGCAGACTTACATTGGCTACACTCCATGTTTTGATCGGCTGCCTTTACTGGCTTATTGAAGGATACTGATTTACTGTCAGGCAAAGTTAAATATATTTAAATCTTTCTGAGTCTACACTAGTAGTACTTAATAGCCTACAGTTCTCGCAATCATGCTGCCATTGATAAGAAAGGCCAAACAGATAATCTACATCTACACCTTCATCTTGCAATACATCAAGCATATACATTAAAAACTCCTGACAATCCTGCTGAATATTTTGAGAGAATTGTGTTTGACCTGAACATTCGTCTAACAGTTAACGAATTTCAGACACACTTTCTACTCTTGTTCTATCAGCGCTTCATTTCTCTAACACAGAATTCAACAAACAGCATAAACTTTGTTCCGAATTGATCACAATCTGTTCTTTTAAAGTCTCTAGTGAAAAGAGAACATTAACCACTACATTAGCATAGCAGTTGACACCAGAACTATTTTCAAATTGAAAACCAACAACATCTTCAACAGAATTCATTTTATTTCTGCTTACAATTTTTGGTTAATCGACTTTTGGTCTTTTTGCTACAACCTCCCTACTATTACTGATATCTCTTCGTTTCCGGCCTACCACACGTTTCTCAAACAAAGGATATTGAGGCAAATGTGGCGCATACTCTCTTCTTAACCTATTGTATTCCTTAACACAATCTAGATCCGCACAAATGTTTGTGACATCACAGTCAATCAAGTACAATCCCGATAAAGTTCTGACTCGTGACAATGCTACATAAGCCATACCCTCTTTGAACACAGAACTGCCAATATTCACTAAAGCAGTGTCTACACTTAAACCTTGCGATTTATGAATTGTCACCGCATATGCCAAGCAAACAGGAAACTGCTTACGGCGAACATATAAGTCTTTTACAAGCAAAAACCTAGCTGTGCAACGACCAATTAGCTGTACTTCCTCAATGCCATCAAATTTAATTTTTAAAAATTCAATTCCATCTCTACTTCTGTATTTCTCAAAATCAACAACATTACCCATTGATCCATTTACCAGACCTCTTTCAACATGTAAATTTCTTCTCAAAATGATACGGCAATTTAAGCACACATTCAGAGTCTTTTCAAAACCCGCAGTTTTAGATATAGTCTTCTCTAATGAATCCAATTTAGATTTCAAATTCTCAGACAAAACAATTGTTGCACCCATATGCTCTATTCTGTCAATAGCTTCCAGTTTCACAATCTCTTGGTTTTCTAAATTCAACATTTTGTTATTGAAGATGGAACATTCTGCAAGAGTTGGCATCAAACATATTCCAGATTTTTTCTCAGTAATTTTCTGAAAAATATCCTCTGGCAGAACGTCTTCTTCTGGATACAAATGTGACAGTAATCGTGCCTGTAAAGCTTCTTTCCCACGCTCAGTCACTTTCCCGATTCTAACATCTTGTAGAATATTCTTGTAATCTTCATCCTTCGCCTGACGCATATTTTCACGCAGCTCAGCATAATTGAAGTGTTAACGTTGCCAATGCTCCCTAGGCACTTCCTGGTATCTTCATGCGTAAGCAGTTTAAACACTGGTTGTCCTTTCACTGGTGCCAGCTGCAGAAGATCACCGAAAACAATGATGTGTTTGCCACCGAATAACACATCATACTCTGTTTTAGGAACTTCCTGCATTCTCAAATGCACAAAGGCAAGCATGACATTGGAAACCATGCTTACTTCGTCAATGATAAGAAGTTTCATCTTCTTCAGAACTCTAGATACTTCACAACAAGCATCCCCAGATAACTTGTGGTATTGTAATTTGTTATCATGCTCCACTGGCAGCATCAGTAGCCGATGCAAAGTAATCCCTTTAATGTTATGTGCTGCCAGTCCAGTTGGAGCGGTGACAACACAAGACAGCGATGACTCAGTCCTTTTCTGCAGATAACATGAAATTGCTTTAATGAGGAAACTTTTTCCAGTTCCTGCTTCTCCACTCACGTACAGTCGGACAGGCTTCAACGACGTACATGAGCACTCTTTCTTCTCATGACTTAATCCATGATCAATTTGGTTGGTAACTTCGTCATATATTTTCCTCTGCTCAACGTTGAGTTGTCTTTCCAAATCTTTTAAGTTAACCGCATCCTTCTGAGCATCTGCCATGGCTCTTTCCACTTCAATCATAGCAGTGGCAGCATCATTTTTGATAACTGGTTCTCCTAGTGGATCCTGACTCAATGAAACAGAACTCTGACTGTCCTGAGAACTGTCTCTAGCAATCTCAGCTGCAATTGTTGCTTCCTGCTCGATTTCTGCATTCAACATTTCTAGATATTTTGGAAAAACAGGACATTCTATGGACTCCTTGGCTGCATTAAAAGAGTCTTCGTAACAGAGGAAATCTCCAAGCAGTTCCTCTTCTGCACACCAAGGCTTGAAAAGTTGCAAAAGAGCTAAATAGAAAAACTATTTTCTTTCTGGAGATTTGCAATTCAATTTTCGATGATTTACCAAATGACATTTTCTTTGCTTGACCAGACATCCCTCACTTCCAATTACAGCATACACTCCTTTATCAATATCTTCTTTGATGTTCCTCTTGAAAATGTAATTTTGTAGAACATCATACAGACAAACATTCTCCAGGTGACTGCTTCTATTTGGATAATATGTATCCAACATGTTGGTCTTCAAAATATCTGTCCTGCTTGGCTCCTTCTCCGCCAAATACTCAATTTCCCGTACAGGTTTCAGAACTCGATTACGCGTTGCAGCAAGACCAAGACTCGCCCAAATGATACTCCTAGATTTTGCATAGAGACTTGCTGAAGATAACCAGTCAGAACATTCGTAAGCTCCGATTTCTCGATGCGACAACATCTTCAGACTGAAACTGTACAACTTCTTACTGAGGCTCTTTTCATGGGAAATATCCTCCCACATATCCTTCAGTTCTGTCTTTTCTTTTTTGGTGATGTAAGACGTCACATACCGAGCCACAGCCATATAGTTGTCAGCCACAAACTGTATATCCATGTTAGCATTCCACATGGACAAAATCACTGGGTTGTAGTCGTTAATGTACTTGGACTCTTCGTTTCTTTTCAAATTGTATGTGTTTTTGGGTGATTTCCTCGTCACATTATGTCGCAGCGAAGACATCAAATTGTTCACTCTTCCTTTAGATATCACCGACCGTGGAAATGCAAAACGACATTTGGTGTAGTACTTGTCCTTGTTTCTGAATTTACAACAACAGTACTTTCCACAACGATGGCTTTGAAACCGTAAAACTTGTTCTCTTAGACTTTTATCTTCGTTTGTCTTTGGAACAGCACATGTAGCATACTGTTCTATGAAACTCATCACTAAGTCATCCGGATCTGTTCCAAATTTGGGTGCATCTTTGATCCATAGCAGCATATGTATGTGAGGAGCACCTCTTGCTTGATACTCCTTTCTCCAGAAGAAATCTAACACCTCTCCAAGAGGTGGATTTTTCTTGTTCGTGATGAAAGACATCATAGCTTCAAATCTATGATTGAAGTATCTGCATACATTCACTGGATCCAAAGAGCACAGTTCTCCGGGTGTCTTGAATACGATATTTTCAATGTTTCCATTTGCCTCTCGTAGACATTCAAGTAAGTCTTCCAAGCCATACTCAGCACAGCTAACTAACTTCCTCACTTTATTATGATGCACTGCTAGCATCCTGAAATGATGAAAAACACTCTGGCAGACTCTCCTGGAAAGACAAGCCAGTGAATGACCATGCAAACCTGTCACTTGTCTCACTCTACAATGATCTAATTCTTGCAACAACTTTATTTTTTGTTTTAAACTTTTCTTATTAAATGTCCGTAAAATTCACAAAGCAAATTGATGGAATCCTGTTGCACACTGCAAATAGAACTGTACACTGGTCCCTTAGGATGTCTCCCTAAAACCTCATCACTTAACACCTTTTCTGCATCTGCAGACACAAGTTTTTCTTTTTCAACCGGATGACCATCTTTTACCTCATATGCTCGACCATTGCTGTCAACTGCATGCACCAAATCATTGTCCTGAAAATAACTCTCCTCATTAAAAAATGCCTCACTATTTGAACTATGCATCCATTCTCCTGAGAAAACTTCACAAAAATTACTTCGATTAACTACTCTCTTCCATCTACTATTTGATTTGAGAACATAAATTACCTTGTTTAGTTTCCTAATTCTATTAATTACCAAAATAAATAACTTTCGCTTAATTTCGAAAGCCTGATCAATAATTTTCTCTACATTTTTCTTTTTCTTGTAAAATGCCACTTTCTGTTGGCCTTTCTTAAATTGTTTTAGCAAATTGACAATTACCCTGTTGCGGAACATTCGCCTACGAATGTCCCTGAATGTATTTTCCCTTCTACTGCCATGCACAGAGTTATCTCCTGCTCTAGCAGAAACTTTTTTGACGGGCCTTTCCTTTCCATTTAAATTGGCTCTCTTTTTCATGACTAAAACTTGTTCTGTAGTTATACTTTTGTTTCTACAAATGTTTCTAAGGAATGATTTCGTTCTCTTACCCGGAGCTTTTTTCGTGCGTTGACGTGATTTTAATGTAGAGGACTGCTGCAAGCATTTAGTAATCTGCTGTCTTTGACGTTTCGTAGCCTTTCGGATTCTATCCTTAGACGGCATTGTCTAATTTCTAAATAATCTGCAGTTGAATCTGTGGTAAAATATAATAAAAAATTTTATTAACCACTATTACCAAACAGTAAATCAATAACAGTAAGGATTTGATTCAGCAATGCCATAAAGATGATTCAGTGAAATCTTCTTAATTTTACTGTGATAGTTTTACAGGGCTTTCATGCAAATGACTGCCAACCCTGCAACAAAAAGCCCACATGAAACTTGACGCACATTAAATTGTGTACTTACCTGCAATAATCCATATGCCAGTGTTTAGGTCCCTCCACCCTGCCCATCCCCCTCCCTGCCTCCCTGCCCCACCGTAACTCCCTCCACGACCCGCAGCTGCTATCTTGCAACATGGTGCATCTTGAAAATCTCTCCTGCATTATAAAAGTGACGCAACAGCAGCACAAAATAGGCTCACAGCCATCATAAATCTGCCCCTAACACTTTAAATGATTGATTCAGGATGACGATAAGGTGTGGACTATCTAGAAGTTTGTTTAATTTGAGACCTACTCAGGGTTGCAGATGAAATTTGGGCTTGTTGAAGAGTACAGAGGTGATAATACATGTGCAGGCCTACCAATGAAGTGAATCATGTCCACTGCACTCTTGAACAAAGGCCAGACCTCCTTTATATCCCTGAACAGGCCTAAACCCAGAGGCGCAACTAGAGCCACATTTCGGGGGGGGGGCTAAGAAAAAATTTCGGGGGGGTCTGAACTTTAATCAGTAGGCAGAGTGGAGCGCACATTTAACAATCACATCACCTGTATTTCTTCAGCTTAGTTATCTCATTGTGCAGATGTAGTCTACGTCCTATGTAGAAGCACACCCTATCAATACTTAAATTACCCAAGCACACATGGGAGCGTATTTACAAGGACCTTGCTCCAGGGGAAATGTCTTAAATTAAAATTGGAAAAATTACATCAAAGGGACTCAAAGGCCTTGTAAATATGCCCCAAACAACCTATGAAACACTAGCAGTACATATCAAGAAACCAAATTGATTTCGAAAAACGTTTTTAAACCTTTTATGTAAAACAATTATATACCTACATTCATGGGGAACTGACTTAAAAGGCCCTAATACACATGAAAACGTTTTTTTAAGGTCCTTGCACTTTTTTTAAATCACTTTTAACATGGCTATGTAACTCAAACAATCAAAATCAAAATTTGCCAAGCACACATGGGGGCGTATTTACAAGGACCTTGCACCACGGGGAAAGTGACTACAAATGACCAAACACACATGGGGACGTATTTACAAGGCCCTTGAACCAGGGGGAAGTGACTTGAAATGGCTAAGCACACATAGGGGTGTATTTACAAGGCCCTTGCACCACTTATGCATCACTTTTAACATGTACACTGTAGAGCACCATGGGGCAATAACAACACAGATGCATCATGCATCTGTTCCGCAAAAGCGACGCATTGCAGGAGTCACATCGCAAATAAAAATATTCTCATAAATTTTAAAAGCATTCCTTTTCCTTAAAAACGATTTTCTGATCATAATTTGAAAACACAGCACAGCTCCTATGTACAACCACACCTTGTCAGTACTAATACTTTACATTATCTGCAATTACAATTGGTAAAAGAATGCAAAATCTTCCTTGAAAACATAATGCAAACACTTGACTCAAAACATCATTTTAAATGCACAGCTGGCTTTCTTATTTTCTCAAAAAAGCATACTAGTCTCTATCTAAAATAAAGAAACGATAACTCACCTTAACAAATGCTTTTTGAATTTCAAAACTGTCTCAGAAATCCACCAATTTTTCTTTAGCAGAACAAAAGGTATGCTCTCCAGAGGCTGGAACCAACAAAGGCACTGAAATGCTGATATTCATCACACATATCTCTCATGTCAGCCAATCAAAACTCTTCCCTCACTATTTTCAAATCAACACCCTTCCCCCTCTGCCCTTTCTGCCCTTTTTCCATAGCATCTACCGCCTGCCAGACCTCTCATGTTTACAAGTTCACACAACAATGTTTCAAATGAACTCTGAACTCTCAGTACACCTGCTAATCCACTGCAATCTTTCATAACATCATTTTTTATTAACCATTCAAATTACATCTTTCAAAGAACACATCCATGCACCCTAACTTTCTGTTTTCAGCAATGGATCATTAGCACTCAAACTCCACAGTTTTTTTTCTTTACAAACTCCACTGTTTTCAACTGCCATTTCATTCCCACACTTCATCTGACTGCAGCAGAACCTCCTCTCGCCATGTTTTCTGTCTGGATTCTAGGACATAGTTACATTCACTGGGCTCACAGGTATGCTGATAACAGAAATTTACACAACCTCAATTTACAAAATGTGGAAATCAAATGGATTGACCAAAGAGGATTGAAATGTCACCAATTGATACCATTGGTGAAAACCTTTTTACATTTGCCAAACCCTGACCTCACAATAGTGCATTGTGGAGGAAATGATTTGGGCACTTTGACTGGGGTAGGTCTGGAAATGCTCTTAAAGGACACCTTTGAGCAATTGATGGCACTTTTTCCTCAAACTGCCTTGGTATATTCCAATATATGCCAAAGACAGAAATGGAGGTGGTTCAATCAATTTTGTCCACAAATTGAGAAATCGAGGAAGCATGTAAATAAGTCTGTTTCAGCTTACATGAGAGACCATGGAATGGGCTGCATCTACAACAATACCTTGCGTTACTACATGCAAGATATCTACAGAGGAGATGGCGTGCACTTCTCAGATGAGGGGAACAGAGTTTTCATACAAAATTTAAGACTGTGTTTTGGTACCTACTTATAAGTACCTAGAACTTACACAGAACCCAAAAGCTCTTTTCAGAGCTACCTTAACTTTAATTACTCTTTTGAAATTTCGAATGTACCTTTTTTCACTAATTTTCACTTATGTTCGCTTCCCGGTTCGCTACCCGGTTCGCGTACCGGCAGCTAACAGCGCGAAAAATAAAAAAAAAATTTGACATATATGAGCCTCCTCAGCCACCCTCAGAAAACCTAGGGGGTCAGGATACGTCTACCGTGACCCCTTCTACCCATTCTGAACATTATTTACCCTCCATCTTGTATCTCAATTCTACCGAAACACAAAATGGAGGACTCCCGTAACGCTGCAGGTTCGCGTACCGGGACAAGCACTGACAAGCACTCGCTCAAAAAAGGTGGGAAAGTAATTTACAGAAAAACCACTGGAGACACTTTCACCAAATATACATTAGCTCATACTACATACCAATCCCTACCATTTTCACAAATTTGGTTGGAATTCCATTTAGCCATTTAGCATGTAGACCTCTCAAAATTCCCTTAGGTAAATTACTTCACAAAACACATATGAAGTGTTGGAATTGACAACCAATTAAAATGTTACTTTCATTTTCTACTATTATATCATGACATTTGATTGGTTATGTACCTGAATATATATAAAGAAAGAGAGAGAAACACAGCCATTTTGACTACTACTTCCTGAAGTACATTTCAAGAGCATTTTCACTGACAAATTAAACTTCTTTTTGAAAAGTAAGAAGTTATTTTAAAAATTTGAAATGAGAACTATGTTATGGTAATTTGTGAAAACGTTTTCAGATAGTTATATACTGTCCCTCTGTAAGAGTTAGAGATTGAGATAGGCTTCTCTGTTATAATTATGGATTGAGTTAGGCTTCTATGGTATAATTATGAATTTACTTAGTCTTCATCACAGGCACTTTGTAATAGTTCTACTTCCTGCCTGAATCCATATAGTGCCCAAAGATAACTTCACGCTTAAAAACTCACAAGTACCTGCCTAAACTTTAACCCAACAGTAACCTATCTCTACTGATATATTTTTATTTTTTATGCAATTTACAGCAAGAAAATGAAAGCACAACAGAAAGAAAATAATATTTCCTTTCAAATAAATATTGAAAACAATCCATATGAAGAAAAGGATGAAAATGACTTTTTGGATGACACATTAGACGAAGAATTAATTGAATGTGTAGAAGAATATGAATCATGGAATGAAAAGGAGGACATACCTGATGAATTGATGTTACAAATTCTTTTAGATTTTGAAAAATCTGAACAATAAATTTAAATTTTAAAATAAAAAATAGTTTGAAACATTATTCTTTTTTATATGTAAATTATGAAACAGTACCAAAATAGATATAATATAAAGTGAGACTTAAAATATACTGTACTACTTTTTTGTGTTACATAGTAAGTTTGCTCATAGTTACTTCCTTTCTCCAACTATATTATCTCCAATGTGTATTTAACATCTCTTTATCATCTCCTGCCTCCATATTGTTTCGGCTTTCCAGACAGACTATGGTATGAATTCCATATACCACAATAACTTCTGAAACAACTTGCAAGATATCTACAAAGGAGACGGCGTTTATTTATTTTTAGACTATGAATTGGTACCTACATGTTGCTACGTAAATAAAAAAAAACAAAAAAAAAACAACAAAACGAACAATCAATAAACATACAATATTTAAAAAGTCTATCATTCTTGTTTCCTTATAGTACGCTCCCTGGACCGCTTTTCGGTGCGCGTACCGGGCGCACCCCACGCAAAAAAAACCTCCACATCAAACCTAGGGGGTCAGGGAGGATCTACTATGCCCCCTTATGGTCATTTGCCCCTTCGTTTTGGCCTCCTCTTGTCTCTCGATCCTACCGAGAGACAAGATGGCGGCCGCTCCGGACTGTTTAGAATGTTGACAGACACCGGAGAGCCAATCAGCTTCGCTTCGCAAAGTTCCGTTACGCGAAAAGTACGCGAACCGGAGCGCTACCCGGGACGCTGTCACAGATATATCTGTTTTTTAAAACGTTAATTTCTCAAAATCCACTGGAGCACATATATTGAGACCCAGCAAAGGCACATCGGGCTAACAGTCCCTACAATTTTGCCAAGTTTCGTGCAAATCCATTCAGCCGTTCGAGCTAAAAGTGAGGCCAAACGCCCTATGGAAAAATGAATGGGAAAAACGCGTTTTGGGACCCCCCTTTTTTCTCGGCCCCCCCTTGACGAACCCCCCCAAATTTTTAGGGGCTGCTCAGAAACTAAATGTGCCATTTTCCTGAAAATTTCAGCCGATTCCGTCCACAAACGCCAAAGTTATTAGACATAGAATTTTCAAAAGTCCCATAGAGAAAAAATCCTAACTATATATACCTACTGGCGACCGCCAGTAGGTAATATATATATATATATATATATATATATATATATATATATATATATATATATATATACATATTCACTGAAAAAACAAAGGCTAAAGGCTAAATGGACGTTATAGTTGGGGGAGAATGTGGGTTAAAACATACTGTTTTAAACTAACAAAACAACTGAAATTTACCAGTTATATCAAGTAACTTTAACTTGTGCCCTAAACACACTGTAACTCTCACCCCCACCAGGCACATTGTTGTCATACATGATGTAATTTCAAATGTTGCAGTTATGTTATCAATGATGTCATAAAACATGTCATGAGTAATGTAATATGGGAGGTAATTAGCAGTACATGGAGAGGGAGTGAGATAAAGTTACTTCAGTGTGATAGGCATGCACAGTAGGATGTTATCAGATACTGTGCTCTCTGCTGAGACCTCTCCCTAGGGTGACAAGCATGTGTAGTAGGGTGTGGGCAAGGTTGACCTCTCGTTGAGTACTCTCTCCATAGTGACGGGCGTTCATGTTAGAGTCTGTAGAGGGACCCCATCTAAGCTGAGATATTTCTCCACGGTGGCGGGCATGCGTAGTAGAGTGTGTGAATATACTGGCCTCTACTCTAATACCTCTTCCCAAGGTGAAGTGAGTACACACTAAGGAGGTCATTAGGATCCCCAGAGTATGAGGGAACGTCCGCATGGGCTGCGGCGTTCCCTCTGTGCAGATTAGGATGTGACCGCCAGGGTGGCGGTCACATCCTCAATCTTTAACATTGCGGCGGGTGCAGCTTCAAGCTTCACCCGCCGCAATGTTAAAAATGCATGCACAGCATTTGCGTGCACAAAGCGGCAGGCACCGCACGGTGCCTGCTGCATTGTGCACGCAAATGCAGGGAGGTACCATAGGTACCCCCCATGTGCACCCCCCACCACCCCTTCACCCAGGGGGCCCACAACGGGCCCCCGAAGTGAAGGTCCGTATGCTGTTCCACGGCGGTACACACTAAGGGGGTCATTAGGATCGCGGACGGACTTGATTCCGTCCGCGACCCCAGAGTATGAGGGAACGTCCGCATGGGCTGCGGCGTTCCCTCTGTGCAGATTAGGATGTGACCGCCAGGGTGGCGGTCACATCCTCAATCTTTAACATTGCGGTGGGTGCAGCTTCAAGCTTCACCCGCCGCAATGTTAAAAATGCATGCACAGCATTTGCGTGCACAAAGCGGCAGGCACCGCACGGTGCCTGCTGCATTGTGCACGCAAATGCAGGGAGGTACCATAGGTACCCCCCATGTGCACCCCCCACCACCCTTTCACCCAGGGGGAGGAAAAGCCGCCGTGGAAAAGCATAGAATTACAGACATCCTAATATGCCTGGCGGTGTCTGATAGACACCGCCAGACATGTTAGTGCTTTTCCGCCGCGGTCGGAAGGCGACTGCGGCGGAAAAGCTGCGGACAGAAAATCAGACCCACCAGCCATCCTAATTTGGCGGTGGGTCTGTGGAGGCTCCGCAGCAGTTTTCACGCATCCTCCGGGCTGGCGGTGGCTTCCGCCGGCCCGGAGGATGCGGGAAATCCGCAATCATAATTAGCCCTTAAGTTATGATAAAGACCTAACTTCTACACTGAAACTCCTTCATACATTGACAGATTTGCATAGTAGAGTGTGAGGAGGCTCGCAGGATCACAACATAAAAAAAACAATTCATTATTTGTTTCGTCCCAGTACTTATGCCTTACAGACATGCTCAAAATTAATAGGGAGACAGTATGCCCTTAACCTATCCCCTCAGATACATTTTTCACTTCTTTCTCACTACACCAACAATTTTTCACTGCATACAGTAATGGCGGGCATTTTATGTATAAACCTTCAACAGCCAGCCAATCAGAGCACCCACTCCCACAAGACTCACAGAGCAAGATGGCTTATAAGTACAAGCATTTGCAATGCAATAGGTCTCGCATTTACGCAAGTTTGAACTTTTGGCATTGTAAATGACAATGCCTTTTATTTATGTTTTGGTTTTTAAAACATAAAATAAAAGGCATTGTCATTTACAATGTCAATAGCTTTAACTTGTGTAAATTTGAGACCTATTGCATTGCAAATGCTTGTTCTAAGGGGTCACCAGCGTTTAGCATACAGACTGCACTGCTTGACCATCCAAGGAGAAATGATGGCTTTAAATGGTGAAATGAAATTAGAAACTGGGATCCCAAATTTAATTAAGACAATCTATAAGCAGGCATCACAAATATGCACAGCCCGCAGTGCATTAACCCCTGCTATCCCCTTGTTTACTCGGAATGCGGCAAGGCTTCCTGCTCGCTTCCCAATCGCTCAGCTACACATGGGGCCCCGGCCTCTAAGGCAGAGTTATTCAAACTGTGGGGCACGCCCCCCTGGGGGGGGGCGCAACGCCATCTAGGGGGGGCGCGCACTCCACCATAAAATTTCACCTTTCATTGTTTCCCACGGCGGAGAGGCAGAGTGGAGCTGCAGGGGCACTAAGAAGGGGTGAAGACCATCAACGCCTCATTAACAGGCAAAAGGTCTTTAATAGACATGGTAAGTACTCGGGTGCGGCTGTGCGCCTGCGAAGCTGTCTCATCCCGGGCTGCCACCCACAGACGCAGGAGGGGTGGGGGAGATGCCATTTAAGTCCAATGGGCGTTGCACGCCTGTTCTTCACCCATTTCAAATGAGGCTTTTGGATTGAGAACAACAGCCGATTAGCAAATAGGAATGTCACCACTGATGTGCCACTAATGAAGGGAACAGCACCATAGATGGCAGGAAATGCCACAAAATTTGCGTGCACAAAGCTACTGCATACTACTACCTTTTGGTAGTGTGGCACTTCTTCACTCCTGCTGTTTGTCCTGCGTGCTGCCTCGCTGTGAAGGGTTATGCCTCTGAGCATTTTGAAATCACCAACAGGTAAGTCAGATCTGAAGAGAAAGTGAACAGACAGTCCTTCTTCATAGGGCATCTGCTTGCCTGAAAGTAGTATGTTCAGTTTCGGTTTCACAGCATAGTGAACATCGCATACTCCCTGTATCCTATTTTTGACTGTCTCACTTAATGTCTGCCTCTTTCTTTAGTTCTATTGTTTTATAACCCCCTGCTTTAAAACGTTTGGTTACTTCACTGGGCATTTTGATTTAAGCCTGACACCCTCAGGCATAAAACACCCTAATTAAAGCCCCTACAACATCCATTGCACGATAGGCAGAGGCTTTGCATCTTCAGGTTTAGCACCCTACTCTAACCTCAGCATCCTAGTCCCTCACCTAGATATGGAGCAGGTTTGTCCTTTTCAGAGAGGCACATCCAAATACAGCCCCTTTCTCCAATCTTCACACTCCTGGGACAGTCTTGGCATCTTGCGCCAGAGCACCCATAAATACAGCAACATACTAAAATGTACCCCCCAGGGCACCCTTCTACATGTGGTATACACCTGACATTTTTAGGCACAGCAGCTGGGACATTAACCTCATAGGTCACACATCCCAGATAGAGGGTTTCCTTTGGCCTATTGTTATATTTTCAAACTTGCACCCTTCAGAAGCAAATCACTAGCATTATGATAAAAATGCAGTGTCTAGAGCACTACAGATGTAGGAAGGTCCTTTTCATCGGCTGTGAAGGAGAAAGCCTTCAGCCTCAAAGTCTATCCCAGGGATGAACTTGTACCAATCACTACCCCAGAGGAGCGACCTGCTTCACCTGATCCCAGAAATCCTGGCCACTACCATTGTCCCAAAGAAAACACCTGCCTCACTCCCAGGTCCAGGGAACAGGGACATCTTAAGGATTTTGGGGGGGCCATATTCAGAACAGCTTTGAATTAATGATCCAGTTTCAGCTCTTTCATGCCCTTTTCAGTCTGGTCACTGACCGTGCACTGGTGACTGGTCCAAATTCTAAATGTGTTGACATTTCATATTCAGGGATAGTGACGTGTGTATTCAATATTGTAACACAGCGGCAGCTCACTAATATTACTGCAAATATTCTCTGTGACACCCCCCCATTTCTTGTGTGTGCAGTGCTGTTTTGTTCTAAAATAAACTTTTTTTTATGGGCGTTGTATGAAACTTAAACCCATTTGTCTGCAAAATGTCTTTAGTAGACTCTCACAAATCACCACAGTAAAAATAAATTAAAGGAAAATGCTATTTAAAACAATCTGTTTAAGAATGATTCAAGATAGTCAGGGTAAGACTCTCTCCAGAACAGAGCTGACTCTATCAGGGGTCCCCCTTAAAGGCTGGGGCCCTGGGCCAGAGCCCACATTGCCTATGTCTTTAAACGTCTCTGCCAGGGAAGACACCTGCTATAACCTGTGTATCAAATAAACTGCTTACCTCAATGCCTGGCAGAGGGAGTCAACCGCTTTTTTTTATTGAAAGAGAAGCTGTGATAGGATGGGCAGTGCAGGAATGGGGAGTTTTTTCTGGGTGGTGAGAATGGGGCAGTGCTGCTTCGGATGGTCATAGTTGAAATTGTTTTTTTTAATGCCATTGGACAGTGCTTCGCAGTGGAGAGCATGGTCTTTGAATGGTACTCATTTTATTGACCACAGAAGTTTCTTTGAGGAGGCTTTGCAAGAATTAAGTGGAGAACCCGTAACAATTTGCACACATTTTATCTTGAAAAATGTAGTTTTGGACTGTGTAGTAAGCCTCTGTCATTTCACCGCACCAACTCGCAAACCTGCAGTTTTCTAAACCCTCTTAACATTATTAGCCAGATATGGACTGGGAAATGCGGATGGCGGTCGATTATGTAGAATACCAGGTTCCAGAATTTTTTGTCAAGTGGTGGGGGGGCCCGACATCTAAATAAATTCAGCTGGGGGGCTCAACCTAAAAGAGTTTGAAGACCTCTGCTCTAGGATCACCTATTAGAAGGTAATGACTGGGAGCCCGGGAGACTGAAGTACTTTGTGGGAATCTTGGCTTCAGCACAGGATCTGAGCAAAATACTTAACCTCCCCTCATCGAAGCAGAACATACCCCCCACTAACCGTCTTCCTCATCCTTCAACACCAACAGTGCACTAAAGTGAGAATCGGTCTCTAAAACCAAACTGTGCCAGATAACCTTGCTTATATATACTGCCATGTGACCAAGTATTGGCCTGTGAAAGGCGGTGCCTAAATTAAGCCAAACTTACTACCTTTACGAAACACTACTTCACCACGTTTATCTCCTTAAACTTTACAAGTAAAAACAAAATGTAAAATCCCTTCCAGTAATCCACGGCAGCAATGCAATCCTCTTTCCATTTCACGTGCTTTACTTCCTTCTGCATTCCCTAAGCGTATTTTCTTTTTTCATTCAACATACGATCTTGTGTAGTGAATACTGGGAGCTGAGTCACTACTTGGTCTGGGGTAGTTCAGATTTTGGGGGTGTTTATGATGGTGCACGATGGAGGGTGAACTAAAGGTAGTGAGAGCTTCTCGCACACTGGTGCCTGTCAGTGGGCTACCTCCACATCCAATCCTTGGCCTCTCTGCAGAGCTCACAGAGCTGTGATCGCATATTGCCCATGGTGGGAAAGAGTGAGAGCTGCAGCTGGAGGATGTCAGCATGCAGTGGGTTGACAAAGGCTGTAAGGGTCCAACAGATGGGAGATTACAAGGAGAGTTGAGTGAAAGGGAGAACAGGAGTGCCTAAGACACCGAGAAGACCAATAACTGATCCACAGACCTTAGAAATGTCTAACTCAGGGATAAGGGTGGGCGTAAAATCCGTTTTGCAGGCGAATTTGTGGATTTTCCGCGATTTCACGATCCGCGAATCTCGCGAAATCGCGGTAAAATCCGCAAAACAGCGTGGACGAATTTTCAGCCAAGCAAGGGTTACAGCAGCAGGTGCAAAAGTTGAACCTAATTTCTTTGTAACCTTTTACAAAAGGGTTACAAACAAATTAATTTCAACTTGGACACCTGCTGCTAATTGCGTCCTGGCGCCTCTTGCCTACTTGCAACTATTCTCTGACCCTGCTCTGACCCTTGAAGCAGGGTCAGAGAATAGTTACAAGTAGGCAACGAGGCACCTGTCCAAGGAATTAAACCTCATCAGGAAGCACTTACAGATATAAAAAACAGGAAGAAGGAAGAGGATGGCAAATACACCCATTTTGAGTTGTCAGGAGGGGTTAAACTAAAAGAGACCTTTACAGCACAATTTTCATATGAATTTTGCTAAAAATAAAAAGCTGTATGTTCTGTGGGGGCAACTCAGGAATCTGGCCCTTCAGAGATCGGGCCTCTCTTTCTTTCTCTCGTTCTCTCTCTCCCTCTCTCTTTCCCTCTCTTTATCTATCTATCTATCTATCTATCTATCTATCTATCTATCTATCTATCTATCTATCTATCTATCTATCTATCTATCTATCTATCTATCTATCTATCTATCTATCTATCTATCTATCTATCTATCTATCTATCTATCTATCTATCTATCTATCTATCTATCTATCTATCTATCTATCAATCTATCTATCTATCTATCTCTCTCTCCCTCTCCCATAAACGACTGCATGGGTAACTTCGCTATGCAAGCGGCTCGCGAAGATGCAAAAAGCCCCGCTAACACGCAAAAAACCCCGTGAACATGCAAAAAACCCAGCGAACACGCAAAAAAACAAAAATACTCAAATTCGCACAAATTCGCAAATTTTGCGGATCGCGAATTCGCAAAATTCGCCCATGCTTACTCAGAGAGTCATCTGGAATTAATTGAATTTATTATCCATTCTAATTATTTACACCAAAATCTTTATTGTTTTTCGTATTTTTGATAATGATATTAAAGCACTGCACAGCCGATAATCCTGCCTTGTTTGAAGTGTATGCTTAGCCTGTTGAGTGATTGATGTCTTGATAGAATAACAGAAAGCTCATGGAGAGGCCCTCACATACCATGGTGGCATGTTTTCAGTAGCGCAGGGTTTCATTTCACAGCAGGCCATTTGAAGCCAGGCCCTTAATGACACAGGCCATGCATCTTAGAAAGGGGTTCTAGCTGCGCCCCTGTTAGAGAACCGTCATCCAGCATAAAGCTCGGCTTGGGTCAGTATCCCGCCTCTTCCACCTGACCCGCACTGGATCAACTCAGAGGACCATGCTTAGTACACATCCTGACTGCAGAGATCGCCGTCCATCTCACCTCTGGCCTGAAGAGTACGACTCAATTCACTCCTGCTACAACCACATAGGAAAGATTCTGAAACTGAACTTTAAAACAGTTTTAAAAAAAGCATCAATCTCTTATCTTTATGGGGCAATGTGTTTCTAATTAGCGTAGAGGTGCGCACTGCTTCTGACCCTTCAGAGGAAAAAAATCTTGACAAAACTAAGTTTTTTGTGACGAAACCAAGATTTTTTTTTCTTTTGAGAGGTCGGGGACAGTGCGCTCCTCCACGTTAATTAGAAACACATGACCTCATGAAGATAAGAAAGTGCTTTGCGACAGACCCAAAGCAGACAACCCTGTCCGGATCGGCTGGACAAAAATGAGAAAGGGCAGCGGCTACAGAACCCCATTTCCAATTGCAGGACACTGTTTAGCATAAACGGTGATGCCAGCCAATGAAAATCAGGGGCGCGCTTTCAGTCCTCTTCTGAAATCCGATCTTTTATAAAATTTCTCGCTCAGCGAGCAGCGCTTTGCGCTGCAACACCAGGCTAGTCCTAAAAAAGAGTCCATTCAACCAATCAGATTACTCCATTCCATGCTCATGACGAGCTCAGCTCGTCATGAGGCACAGTGGAGCTGTGCTGATGACGAGCTGAGCTCGTCATGAATCATGTACTAAAGCATTTTCCAGCACAGGAGGGGAAAATGCACAGCAGCGATGTGGTTAATTTGCACCACTACAGGACTCTCTTGAGACTCTCACAAACCCAACCATCCAGATATACAAATATTGTTTAACCTTATCTCTCAATAAACTACTGAACAGATTTGGGCCAACTCACAAAAAGCACTCTTTCTGGACCAAGGCCTAGCTTTCTGCTAAATCTGGCATAATTCCATTCAGCAGTTTTTGATGTAGCACTTCCTTACAAATGTAAGGACCATGCAAGGGGAACTTTGGTTTTGGGACCCCATTTTCTTCTCAGCCCTGCTTGACGTATCACCCCAAAACTTTCCCAGAATGAGCTGAGGTGGCCAAGCATTTTTGGGAAAGTTTTGTGAATTTTCAGTTCAGGTCTAGGGTGGGTAGGTGAATCAGTTGGTAAGGGTATTTTCAGAAGATATAAGGGTGGGTAGTGGTATAGCATGGTAAGCTTGTTTTAAGATTATGGGGTGGGTAAGGGTATAGGGTGGTAAGGTTATTTTTATGGTTTGGGGTGGTTGGGGGGCATCGGGTGAAATCTTTATATATATATTGTATTACCTACTGGCAGTCGCCAGTAGGTAGTTATAGTTAGGATTTTTTCAATGTTAAATCTGAAAATTCTATTTGGAATAACTTTGGCACCGGTTGAAGAATCTGCATGAAAATTCCTCAAAATGGCCTCGTCGAGCACCGGTCCTTCCCTGAAAGTTTGGGGGTGATGCGTCAAGCGGGGGCCGATATAAAAGGGGGGTCCCAAAACGCGTTTTCCCCATGTTAATTTCCATAGGGCGGTCAACCTCACTTTTAGCCCGAACGGCTGAATGGATTTCCACCAAACTTGGCAAAATTGTATGGACTGGTAGCCCGATGTGCCTTTGCTATGTCTCAAGATATGTGCTCCAGTGGATTTTGAGTAATTTAGGTTAAAAAATATATATATATCTATGGCAGCGACCCGGTACGCGCTCCGGGGAGCGCTCCGGGCGCGCTACGCGACTTGCGCAAGGAAAGCTGATTGGCTCTCGGGTGTCTGTAAACATTCCAAACGGTCCGGAGCGGCCGCCATCTTGTGTCTCGGTATGATCGAGACACAAGAGGTGGCCAAAACAAGGGGGGAAAAGACCATTAGGGGGCAGAGTAGACCCCCTGACCCCCTAGGTTTCATGTCGGGGCTATAAAAGGGCCCCGCGGGGCAAAAAAATAATATTTTTTTTTTCGATTTGCACGGGGGGAGCGCCCGGTACGCGCACCGGGGAGCGCACCGGGGAGCGCACCGGGGAGAAAAGAGAATGGCAGAGTTTAAAAATGTAAGTCATTTTATATAAATGGGAGGTAGTTCTGAAAAGAACTGTTTTTTTTTCTTTCTGTTGGTTTTTTTGTTGTTTTTCGAACATTTTTTACTTTTTATGGCTTTTCTGAACAGTTTTATATTTTTTTGTATTTTCTTGGGGGAGCAACAAAAACAGGGAATTGTAAATGGCTCAACTGGAGCAAAAAAAATTGTGCAAAAAATTAGGGTTTTTTCGGAAACTTATGGTTCTCCCCAGACAGATAATAAGTTTAACACTTTGCTCACCATAGCAAATTAACTTACCACAGTATCTGCACCCGATTTTAAAATTGTTAAATTTGGGTTGTATGATAGACATTGTCTTTGTTGCCTCTGAACCTGATGGAGTTGGTTCTTTTGATGTTGAGGGTCTAGATGATGATGGGGGTAGCTTACTGCAGAGGTCCCTTACCTCTGCAGCAGAATAGTTGATTGGGTGCCAACGGATCATGTGCAGAATCATGGTATGATTCCCGAAGGAATATTTTTTGTTAGGGTTCCCCCTGGACAGCTCTGCATCACAAATCAAACAAGTCACCTTCGCAGCGTTTACTTTTTTGAAACCCCTTAGGATTTTGTAGAACTGCCATACAAAGTGCTCTTTTGGTTTGTAGGGCTGATGAACTTCTTGCAGGAACTGCCTTGGGCGTTCCTCCTCTTCCTCCTCCTCCTCCTCTTCTTCTTGACCACCAATGTGATCTTCTGGTGGTGTTTTTGATGGTGGTGGTGGTGGTGGTGGGGTAGATGCTCCAGCTGCTGCTGCTAGTGTAGCCATTTTTAAGAAGAATATATTAGAGACAGATCTCCAAACAGGTCTTCCTCAGTCAAAGGACAAAGTCAGAATAAAGAAAAAAGGAGGGGGCTTTCATCATTTGAAAAAAAAAACTGTTCTGGACCAATGAGAAGTGTTATTTTCAAGTCACATGACCAGGGCTTTCATCATTTGGAAACTAAAAAAGTGTTTTGAACCAATGAAAAGTGTTATTTTCAAGTCACATGAGCAGGGCTTTCATCATTTAGAAACCAAAAGTGTTGTGAACCAATGAAAAGTGTTATTTTCAGGTCACATGACCCGACGCGCTTCCGCTACGCGACCCGGGGCGCGCCCCGGGCGTAGCGTAAGCGCGTCAAAACATTTTGCGATCGTATGCGCATGCGTGCTTCCGGATGCACTTACGCTGTGCGTCATATGACGCATCACGCGGTTACGCGATACGTCACGATCATGTTTTCGTTCGCGATATTGGCACTTACGGGACGCTCCACGGGGCGCGCCCCGGGGCGCTTCAAACGAGTACGCTCTCCGGGGCGCTCACCGGGGCGCGCTCCGGGAGCGCTCCTAGGAAGAATTTTTTTTTTTTTAAATACTTTTTTTTTTTTAAATGGGAAAAATTGTAGGGACTGGTAACCCGATGTGCCTTTGCTATACTCAAGTGGTTTTTACGAAAAATAACTTTTTAAAAAATATATATTGTGCTACATTGGGCTATATATATGTTACAGCCCAAATGTAGCCCAAATGTAGCCCAAATGAAGCCCAAAGATGGCCACCAGAGACAAAAAAATACTAATGTAACCCAAATATCAGCCATATGTAGCCCATCTATAGCCCAATGATAGAATGTACCAGAGTGTTCTCAAGAACAACTAGAGCGTTAACAGTCTTACTTATAAAGTGAGACTTATAGTTAGGAATTTTGCATTTAAAAAACCTATGAAATTCACTGAAAAAACCATAGGTTTCACACCAGTTATAGTTAGGAATTAGCATTTAAAAAACCTATCAAATTCACTGAAAAAACATAGGTTTCACACCAGTTATAGTTAGCTGGAAATTTTACTGACATAAAACCATTGAAATTCCCACGTTATAGTTAGTTGGACTCACTATAACTTGCGCGTGTAATGCACTGCTGATGACATCACATATTACATCACTCATGACATGGTCAGGGACATCACTCATGACATCACTGATGACACCATCCTTGTGACAGAGTGACTGACCAAATTTCACTGTAAAGTAACCCTTGAAACACATATTTAAAAATAAAAACTAACATTTTCCAAAAAAGTGGTGATACCCATACCAGTTACAACAACTAATTCAGTAATACCACCATCCATATACACATCCACTCATTCACCAACAGTTCTACATAGTCACTCATACATATATTCACTCATCATATGTAGTGAAACACCTATACATCCTATTACACACCGACAGTCATCCAAAAGTTACTCACACACAAAATCACACATGCAAATAAACTATTTAGCATCCATTAATTTGCATATACAGCTATACACACACTACCACCTTACTTCTAAGGAAACTTACACATACTCACTCTCTTAAACAATTACTTATAGAAATACATACTTATTTAAACAGGAACTCTTACAATCTCACATATACTCACTTATAAACATCAATACTCACATATATCAGATTAAAACATATGTTGTTACTGATAAAGTCAAAACACATACAAACAGTGAGTCAGTCACTCATGCATCAATGTTGTAAGTAATTCCCACACTAAACAATACTAACACACATACTGATACTAATAAAACATCTAATAACCGATGTACATACACATGTACCTACTCACCAACCCATGCAGCTACTTATACACAAAGTGAAACACTAATACATATATTTAAAAATTTAAACATTACTCACTAATATTTATTTTTCAGAAAGACACACATTCACTGGATGGTGTCATCAGTGATGTCACGAGTGATGTCACTGACCATGTCATGAGTGATGTAATATGTGATGTCATCAGCAGTGCATTACACGCGCAAGTTATAGTGAGTCCAACTAACTATAACGTGGGAATTTCAATGGTTTTATGTCAGTAAAATTTCCAGCTAACTATAACTGGTGTGAAACCTATGGTTTTTTCAGTGAATATATATATATATATATATATATATATATATATATATATATATATATATATATATATATATATATATATATATATATATATATATATATATATATATATATATATATATAAATATATATATATATAAAGATTTCACCCGATGCCCGGCCTGTAGGTAGTTGTAGTTAGGACCTAGTTTTCATAGGTAATCTGCAACATTCTATTTCGAACGACTTTGGCGCCGGTCGATGAATCTTTGCGAAATTCTCCAAGAAAATGGCCTGCTCCGCTCCGCTCCTTCCCTGAAACTTTGGGGGTGATTCGTGAAGAGGGAGGCCGAAAAAAAGGGGGTCCCAAAACGTGATTTCCCCATGCAGTTTTCCATGGGGTTCTTTAAGTGAGGCTACAGTCCGAACTGCCAAACGGAATTACACCAAATTTGGCAAAAAGGTAGAGTTCGGTTCGCAGATTAGGCTTTTTGTTAAATGGTGTAAATCCGTTTAGTAGTTTCTGAGAAAATCTAAAGTAAAATCATAGATATATCTATAGAAGAAGTACCATACGCGTACCTTCACAAGCACGAGCTTTATCCTAATTGGCTTTCAAAACTCCAAACCAGGAAGTGTTGGCAGCCATCTTGTGCCTCGGTAGAACCAAGGCACAAGAAAGAAGCAAAAGAAATGTGAAAAACAGGCAAAGGGGGCTGGGTAGAAATACCCTGACCCCCTAGGCAAACTATTATTTTTTTAAATCGCAGAACACGCGTAGGTAGGCATACCCCGTGAAAAAAAAACCCTGGTCTGCTTTTTTTCAAATTAGCCCCTGGGAGGACCAAGTCCTGGGTGCTTTAGAAAAAAAAGTGTGGGGGGGGCCCAATCCCCCCACACTGCCGCCTGGGACCGGCTTCCCCTCGGGCAAAGTAGGTATAATAGAAAGGGGCACACTGCCCCCCACAGCCCCGTGGACCGCCACCCCCGGTGTTTGCATATGTATGATGGGGGCCTCTAACGCCCCCCCGAGCCCTGGGGACCGCCACCCCCCGGGGCTTCATTATGAAGTATGCAGGGGGCTCATGGCCCCCCTGCAGCCCCAGGGACCACCCGCCCCCTGGGCTTCTTTTTTGTAAATTAAAAAAAAAAACCTGCGTAGGGGGCTCAAGCACCCCACACGCGCCGGGGACCGCCACCTCCCCAGGGCACTAATCTTTAAAAAAGGGCGGTCTGTGATGGATCCTCCAGCCCCGGGGGACCGCCACCCCGAGGCTTTTAACTGGGTGGAGGGAAGCCCCTCATGGCCCTGGGTACCGTCACCCCCAGGGCCGGCTCCTGCAGTGTCCCGTGGTGCCTACCACCGGGACACTACTGTTTGCTATGGAAGGACGGGAGCCTCGAGGCTCCTGCCCTACCATAGCAAACTGCTTTGGTTTTTGAAAGAGAGAGCAGGAAACCTTCTCTCTCTTTCAAAAACCAAAGCAGATTGCTTTTCTGCATGGGGAGCAGCATGTTAGCTTCTCCCCATGCAGAAAAGCAATGCCGGCTTCTGTGGGATGCAAAGAGCCGGCAGGGACAGTGGGGGCTTGGGGACTCCCCCCATGGTCCCCAACAGAGAGGGCAGGCCCCGGGGGATGGGGTCTCCAAGGCCATAAGTTACCCAGGAGGGTGGCCACGCGGCACCCCCTCCACCATTAAAATTAAAAAAATAAAATTAAAAAAAGATTGGCAGGCCCCGGGGATGGGGTCCCCAGGGCCTTAAGGGGGCATAGGGGGGGCCCCCTCCACAAAAATAGTGGAAAAGTTGGCCATGCCCTCGGGGATGGGGTATCCAAGGCTGGAATTAGCCACGGGAGGTGGGTCACACGGCCCCCTTCCCGTAAAAAAAAAGAATTGGATCAGGCCCTGGGGGATGGGGTCCCCAAGGCCAAAAAAAAGAAAAAGAAGGGGGGCTACACAGCCCCCTTCTTAAAAGTAGTTTTAAAAAACAAAATGGGATCGAGAGGAGGCCACGCCCATTCCCTGCACTTCTCTGCAAATGCGCCCACTGGCGCGTATGCAGAGGTGGAACTAATTCCCCTTGCATACTGGGGGTCCCTGGGGGCCAAGTAGCCCACCAGGAGCCTCTAGTATGGGCCATATTAAAAAAATATATAAAATAAAATAAATAAATACTACAATTTCAATATTTCTAAAAAAAATAATTTTTTCAACTTGTATTTAAAGATATGTAATGTCATTTAAAAAATAAAATATCTAAATAAATACTTTAAAACAATGTAATAAATTAGTATACAAAATATAACAATGAATACATTTAAAAGCATTTACAAAACCTTTGAAATTCACTGAAAAAAACATAGTTTTCAGCCATGTTATAGTTAGGAATTAGCATTTAAAAAACCTTATAAATTCACTGAAAAAACCATAGGTTTCAGCCACGTTATAGTTAGGAATTAGCATTTAAAAAACCTTGGAAATTCACTGAAAAAACCATAGGTTTCACACATGTTATAGTTAGCTGGACATTTCACTCATACAAAACCATTGAAATTCCCTCGTTATAGTTAGTTCAGCTAACTATTACTCGCGCGCCCGCCATGCACTGCTGATGACATCACATATTACATCACTCATGACATGGTCAGTGACATCACTCATGACATCACTGATGACATCTCAAATGACATCACTGATGACATCACTGATTACATCATCCAGTGAATGTGTTTTTCTGAAATTTAAATATGTTTTATATATGTATATCTCAAGGTCGATGGAAGAATAAATGGGTATATAAGTGTCTAAATGGATGATTTTTTTGTAAAAATTGATTGTATAACTGACTGATTAATTGTATCTTAGTGAATACATGGGTTAGTGAGTAATGTTTAAATATGTAAATATCTGTATCCGTCTCTCACTTTGTGAATAAGTGGCTGCATGGGTTGGTGAGTAGCTACATGAGTGTCTATATAGGGTATTAGTTGTTTTTTTGACTATCAGTAGGAGGGTCTGAGTGTCTTTATGGTTCGGTGGGGGATTTTACTTAGAGCATAGATGCATGAATGAGTGACTCACTGTTTGTATGTGTTTTGAAGACAGCATGTGTGCAGGACTGTATGGGTGGATGAGTGTGTGTATAGGTGTGCTAGTGAGTGAATGACTGTCTCAATAGTGTCTTTATGAGTAAGTACATATGTTTTAAACTGGTATATGTGAGTATTGATGTATATAAGTGAGTATATATGAGAGTGAGAGATTGGAAGAGTTCCTGTATAAATAAGTATGTGTTTCTATAAGTGATTGTTTAAGAGAGTAAGTATGTGTATGTTTCTGTAGAAATAAGTGTAGCGGTGTGTGTATAGCTGTATATGCAAGCAAATGAATGTTTGAAACTTTATTTGCATGTGTGAGTATGTGTGTGAGTAACTATGTATGAGTGTAACGAAATGTATAGGTTGGTTGAGTACATATGATGAGTGAGTACATGTATGAGTGAATACATAGAACTGTTGGTGAATGAGTAGATGTGTATGTAGATTTTGGAATTACTGAATAGGTTGTTCTAACTAGTATTGGTATCTCTATTGTTTTGAAAATGTTAGTTTCTATTTGTCAATGTGTGTATCAAAGGTTATATTAGGGTGAGAGGAAGTGTGCCACTCGTTCACAAGGATGATGTCATCAGTGATGTCATCAGTGATATCATTTGAGATGTCATCAGTGATGTCATGAGTGATGACACTGACATTGTCATCAGTGATGTAATATGTGACGTCATCAGCAGTGCATTGCTGGAGCGCGAGTTATAGTTAGCTAAACTAACTATAACAGGGGAATTTCAATTTTAAAATGTTAATGTTAAAAAGTATTTATTGAGCGCGCTGCCACCGGTTGGTTTCCTGGCGCTAGAGTAGACAGAGAACGGATCCTGAGGAAAGCGGGAGGGGGAGGCGATCAGTGATACGCTTGCTTAAAAAGCCATGTTTTTAAGGCTTTCCTATAAGACAAGAGGTCTGGGCATGATCTGATCTCAAAGGGTAAGGTGTTCCAAAGGCGAGATACAAGAACCGCAAATCTGCAGCCACCAGTGTGTTTGCGTTTGAAGGCAGATGTCTGGAGGAGAACTTGGTGTGCAGAGCGCAGACTGCGGGAGGGGGTGTACCTGGTGAGGAGATTGTCTATAAATTTAGGGCTTTTGCAATGGAGCGATTTAAAGATCATGCAACCAGTTTTTAAAAGAGCAACGTTGGGCCAGGGGGAGCCAGTGGAGGTCCCTAAGCAGCGGAAAGGCTGAGTGCCATCTCGGTTGTGAAGTGATTAACCTGGCTGCATAATTCTGGACCATCTGGAGGCGCTTTAAGAGATAGAGGGGTAGGCCTAGGTATATAGAATTTGCATAATCCATGTGGGACAAAACTGTGGTAATCACCACCTGGGTCATAGCTGCAGGAGTGAAGAAACATTGAACCTTCCGGATTTTCCTGAGCTGGAAGAAACACTTGGAGACCACTTGGCCCACTTGATTTTTAAGGAGAGGTCACTGTTCAGGGTCACTCCAAGTGTCTTTGCGTCAGGGGTAGGGGCTTTGCCCTTATTGGATGGCCAGTAGTGAGGGCCCCAGAATTTGGCACTGTCCCCTGTGAGCACCAGCTCGGTTTTTCCAGGGTTTAGTTTTAAGTGATTTTGGTTCATCCAAGTTTGGATGAACGGCATGGTGGACTGGAAATGAGAAATGGAGATTGTGGAGTTGTCGATCGTAAGAAGCAGTTGCAAGTCGTCTGCGCAGTTAAATACAGACACCTGCCTGTCTCTTAAGGCCTGGATTAGCGGAAAAATGTAGATGTTAAACAGGTGGGGGGACAGTGAAGAGCCCTGAGGAACTCCACAGGCGATGGACGCTTTAGGGCCAACCAGGGTACCAAGGCGGACCGACTGGGAGCGATTCTCCAAAAAGGACTTCAGCCAGTCTGCCGCTAGGCCCCTTATGCCAGCCTGGTTGACACGGTCGATCAGTATGTCATGGTCGACCGTGTCAAAAGCGGCCGACAGATCGAGGAGCACCAGGGCCTGAGGGGAGTGTCTATCAGTGCAGTCAAGGACCTCGACTACCACCGCCTTTGTTGAGTGGGCAGGGCGAAAACCTGCTTGATGGGAATCTAGACAGTTTGAGCTCTCCAAAAAGTTGGACAGATGTTTCGCAACATGGGCTTCTAAAACTTTAGCCAAAAAAGGAAGCAAAGAAATTGGCCGGTAGTTAGCCATGCAGGAGGGGTCCGCCCCAGATTTCTTCAGAAGTGGGATGACTGTTGCCTCCTTAAATGCACGGGGTACTAGGCCGGAAGTGAGATAAGTGTTCAGTAAGGTAAGAGCCGGCGTAGGGACGGAGGACAGACAGTCTTTGAGAATGTAGGGGGGGCATTTATCTGAGGGTGCCCTGGACTTGACTCTTGTCAATAACGCTTGGAATTGTTCAGAGGTCATGGTAGGAAACCTGTCTAGTGTAACCTCGGAGGTAGGGGAAAGGTGAACAGAGGGGGTAACGCTAGAGGAACTGGGGATGCTCGCTTTGATGTCTACAAGTATGTATTGAGGGCATCACAGAAGGTCTGGGTTTGAGCCACCTTAGGGCGTACGCTGTCTAAATCAGTCAGCTCGTTTAAGATTGAGAAGGTATCCTTGGGTTTGTCGGTAGAGTTTAGGATACGGGAGGAAAAGTAGGCGGATTTGGCCACCAGAATGGCCTTCATGTATACCTTCCTGGCCGTGATGAACTCAGATTTTAGATCAGGGGAATAGCAGCGGCGCCACTTTCGCTCAAGTTGGCGCAGAGATAGTTTTTTATCTTTTAGGTCTTGGGAGAACTAACGCTGAGCGTCCGCACGCCGGGCCAGTTTGATATCTTTGACGGGTGCGTGGATGTAGCTAGCATTTTGGAGCCAGCCCGCTAGTTTGGACTCGGCAGAATTAATATCAGGGTGTGGGAGAGGAATCGTATTGTTTAGTGTATTAATAAATTCTGGTTTGTCAAGAGTTTTCCATTTCCTTGCCCTGCAGCAAGTTAGCGCGGAGGGTGATTTGAAAGTAGACCAAGTAAGTTTGAATTTGAGAAAAAAATGGTCTGACCAGAGGCAGGGAATGGTGAGTGGAGAAGTATTGAGTGGAAAATTGGACCAGATGTGATCTAGAATATGACCTTTACAATGGGTAGGCAAAAAAACTTGTTGGGAGAGGTTCAAGTTTGTGAGGAGCTCAGTGAGCTCTCAGGATTGAGGACCTTCCGAGGGGTCATTGAACCAGTAATTAAAATCACTTGCCAAAAGGATCTGAGAGTGTTGTATGGCTAAGTTGGCAATTTTTTCGCTAACAGAAAAAGGAAGGATGGCATTGATTTAGGAGGTCTGTTCAGAAGTACATACAATATAGTAGTGTTAGGGGTTTCAAACTTTAAGACAAGATTGTCAATGTCTGGTAAGTTAATGGGGGTAAGGGTGGTAGTTTTTAAGGAAGAGTGGATGATTGCTGCCACCCCTCCACCAGACCTGCCATCGGCACGATCTGCATGGATGATGTAATAGTTTGGGGGAAGTGCAGCTAAGATATCTGGGGCAGAATCTGGAGTCAGCCAGGTTTCCGTTAATAAAAGGACATCAGGGTGCTCTGTGATCAAAAAGAGAAAGATATCCTGTTGATGTTTGACAAGAGAGTGGGTATTTAAGTAGAAGAATGTCAATGGTTTTGTATGAGTGAAATGTCCAGATAACTATAACATGTGTGAAACCTATGGTTTTTTCAGTGAATTTCTAAGGTTTTTTAAATGCTAATTCCTAAATATAACATGGCTGAAACCTATGTTTTTTTCAGTGAATATATATATATATATATATATATATATATATATATATATATATATATATTAGAGGAACCCTGACCCCATGGTTACCATATATGGGTGTTTCAGAGTCCCCTTATATTCAAAATGTGTTAGGAAATGGTTTATTTTCCCCCTGCGTGATATTCACAAATTCATTTTGATGCTCATCATGGACCCCCTTGTGTAACATAGCTACAAATTTGCAAAGTCCGGTACAAAAATTTTAAAAACATCCATTCACATCCACTCACAGATCCCCTTAGACACTCACACACCCACTCACAGTCCCTCTCAGAGACTCATGCACCCACTCATAGACCCATTCAGAGACTCGCGCACCCACTCGCAGATCCACTCAGACACTCACACACTCACTCACAGACCTACTCTGAGACACCCACCCACTCACAGACCCACTCAGAAACTCACCCACTTACAGACCCATCCAGGGACTCACAGACCCACTCACTGACCTACTCAGATATTCACATAACCACTCACAGACCCACTCAGACACTCATGCACCCACTTACAGACTCACTCAGACACTCACACAGCCACTCCCAGACCCACTCAGACTTATTCACACACTCACAGACCCACTCAAAACTCATGCAGCCACTCATAGAACTCCTCAGACACTCGTACATCCACTGAAAGACCCACTCAGACTCATGCCCCACTCACAGATCAACTTAGAGACTCAAGCACCTACTCACAGACCCACACAGACACTTACATATCCTCTCACAGATCCACTCAGAGACTCATGCACACTCACAAACCCACACACAAACTCATAAACCCAAAGACTTGCACACCGACTCACAGACCCACTAAGAGATTCAGGCACCCACTTACAGACCCACACAGTCACTTACATATCCACTCAATGGGCATGTATGTGCGTCATATGCCACCCTCACAAATGCACAATTGTGCATATTTACAAGAAACCGCAAATTACCACCAACTACAAGTTGGTGGTAATTTGCGATTTCTAAACCTGAAATCGCAATTCTCAAAAGCTCCATACATAGCATTTAAGGAATCGCAAAATTGCGATTCCTTAAATGCCTAAGCAAAATACAGAATCGCAATTTTTTGCGATTCCTTATTTTGCTAATTTTTCATACATTCCAAAATCGGTAAAAAGGCCGTTTGCGATTCGCTAAGGCCGAAATTCTGCGAATTTCGGCCCTAACGAATCAAAAAAGGATTGATACATATGGCCCTTAGTTTCGTTTCCAATCAGGGTAACAGAAATACTGCACTTCCTTGGGTGTTGATGCAAAGTTCTCCGAAAAGATTGCAGTGCTAAACTGTAGACAGACATATGTACCCTGGAACTCAAAAATATTACTACAATATTGATTATTTAAAATTGAAACACAAGATCTATGTATTTTATCGATCACGCAAATAAAAGCATATGACAATATTTGGATTTGTACTGGAGTTCTCTCAAATTTAATAATCAGTATGGTATTTAGTCAATACATAATGTACATATATTCATACAAGAAAAAGATTTTTTCAAAAACATTTCACGTCTTTACAGTTATTTTTTTATTGTCCAGTTCTTGTTGCTGGAAGAACAGAATAGCACAGTGAAATAGAGACATGAGAGCCGACACATATTTCATTACATTTGTAACTTCTTCAAGGCTGCAATAATAGTAATAGCATTCATGAATAATTGATTTGAGGGGCATTTAATAAATACATATGAATCAACCCAGGACCGTTTTATACAAAGAATGTAAAGGCGAAGGCCCAAGTGAAGAAATTCTCTGGGAAATGTGAGAGAGTACAAAAAAGCTGTAGCATTAGTGAGACGTGTGCATACCAATGGATGGGCCATTATATCATTCCCAACAGGGATAATAGGACAGGTGGGAAAATAGGGTGTCAGTGTAGTAAAATCAGGTAAGGAAAGGTAGATATACTCAGAAGGCAACATGCAGGGCAAGCAACACCCGAAAGTGAGTACTATTCATGGTAAAACACAATTTTTTTAATAGAGCGCGCTGTAACCCAAGTTACATACATTAAGGAGGGTTCTAACCTTAGCTACTTAAGGGGGCAATCCTCAAATGTTCATAGAGATTCCTTCAATGTTGTGTCGTTGTTATAACGAAAAAGAGTAGCCAAGAAATAAGTCCTAAGACATAAAGGTAAATAGTTATATGTAGCCCGTATGTCCTTAATGACTAGTTAAGAGAAGATAAGGTATAAATAAGCACCTTATATGTTCTGTTTGAAATCTGTTGATGTCTTTCAAATGTCGTGGAATTGCCACAGGGAGAAACTATTTCAGAAGTTCATGTAGTCTAGATTTCTCAACTGAGATTGCAATCACATAAGTAAAATAATGTAACAAAACATGTCTCAGCTGTCATGTCTCTATTTCACTGTGCTATTCTGTTCTTCCAGCAACAAGAACTGGACCTTGAAATATAAACAAGATTTTTTTTAAACGTTATCTTGTATGAATATATGTATAGAATGTAGTGACTAAATGTCACACCGATTATTAAATTTGAGTGAACCCCAGTACAAATCCAAATATTGTCATATTCTGTGATTTGAGAGATTGAGAGAATACATAGATCTTGTGTTTCAATTTAAAAAAAATCATTGTTATAGTAATATTTTTGAGTGCTGGGGTACCTCTGTCTGCCTTCAGTTGCATACACATTTATAAACTCAAGAATCAGTAATAGAGGCAGTAAGTAATATATACTGCCACTTATGTAGACATAAAGACATTTTGACTTAGTTACATTCACATACAGTGTCACAGCCAGAGAGGGACTTATAAACTTATTTAGACGTTGTTGACTATAATGGGTGAAGAAAGTTCTCAGGCGCTCATACAAATTTACACTAATAAATCTAGTATGATACAAATACATATATCCTGCGTTGCATTCAAAGAGGGAGAACATCCATCCTAATTTCCCTAATTTTCAATCAAAGATTAAACAAGCGTTTTACAATCTCTGAAGCACACACAATTTATATTATATTTCCTCTACGGGTGTCTTCTTGTTACACCCTAGTGTGACCCTTGACCCAGGAACACCCGCCTGAATTTTTTCCATACTCTTTTTCCCTTTTTTCCCCTTTTAACTAGATTAACATTATAACATTAGATTCCTCATATTTAACATTCCGTTAACATACAGTTAAGCCAAGCCATTGAGCCTAGGCCCTTGTAGATATCTCATTAAGCAGGGTCTGTGCCTCTTCTAAATCAGTAAATAGAAAGAATTTTCCCTTAACGAGAACCTTCAGCTTTGATTGCTGCGCAATCGAGGCCTGAGCACCATTAGCTTTAAACAACTGCAGCAATTTTACAAACTCTTTCCTTCTTTTGGCTGCAGTTGCTGTCATATCCGAGAAAATCCTGCATTTTGTGGTTTTGGAAACAGAAAACTGGCGTTGTTGATATGCCTTAGAGAGTATCCGTTCCTTAATCCTGAAATCCGCAAAATTTAGAAGGATAGTTCTAGGGAATGGAGAGTTCGCAAAACGCTGAGCCGGTACTCTGTGGGCTCTTGTTATCGTTAAGTCTCCTTCAAAGTCTGGTAGAACTACTTTCTGTATAAATGAGTTAACCCATTGTACTGTGTCGGATCCTTCTGTTCCTTCTGGAACCCCTACGATCCTCAGGTTGGATCTGCGAGAATGGTTCTCCAACTCCTCGAGTTTATTCTCCATTATAATCCTCTTCTTTGTAGCCTCTTTAGTCTCTCCTGATACCAGATTCATCTGATCTTCCAGGACAGCAATCCTTGACTCAGCTTCCAAAACCCTGTTGGGCAGCGCCAGTGTTAACTCCTCCAGCTTATCAATTCTGGCGTGAATAGCAGCAAGTTCCGTGCGCTGATTATTTTTTATTTCACGGATCTCGTCGAGAATTAGATTGAGCATCTCACGAATATCTAGCTGGAATTTTACCTCTGATCTTGCCTCCTTGTCGAGAAGGCTAGAGTCGGGTCCTAATATTCTTTCGCTCCCGCTCCCGGGAGTTGCATCATATACCCTCCCCCCATCACTTGCCGCTTCATTTGCTACATTTACTGTAGAAAGCTGAGTTTGAGGTGGAGATACTGTCATGTCAGGACCCTTAGATAGAGCATTAGAGGCTGGGGGATCCAAAGTGAGGGAGACCGAAAGGAGTTGTGAAGAATTAGGAAGGAGAGATTTCGGAGTTGTTCTTTTTGCAAACAGTGGAAAGTCTCTCACCTCCTTTCCTCCCTTCCCGCTGTTTCTCCTCTCTTCTACCACCTGAGGCGCTGTTGTTACCAATGCTGGTGAGGGGTTGAGAGTTTGAGGGTGGACTTCCTTTTCTGCCTGTGACTGTGCAAGTAAATCTGCTGCATTAATATCATTCGTCTTGTCCCCCTCTGTTGCTGCTTCTTGCTGTTCTTGTTGTTCTATATGCTGTTCTTTATGCTGTAGGGGGGTAGAGGAGGAGGGCGGTTCCTCATCTGAAGATTCAGGTGTTGTATCATCAGCTACAGCTACAGGGCTCCCCACACCCTCCCTATTGATGTCTTTATTTTTCTCACAAGCAGCTTTGCGTGCAGCTTTTTTAGCCAGAGCGAGACGAGTTTTGGCTTTCTGTCGGGCAGCCGCTTCCACTTTGCTGAGTTTAACTGCGTCGTCATCCTTCAAAAGTTTGCCCATTTTTAGAGCAGTACACTCCCCTTTTCCTTTTTTTCTTCCTTCCTCTTTCCCTTCCTTTTAGTTTTTTTTTTTTTAGGATAGAAAAAGTTTTTAACACAGATCTCCAGCAATCCAAATGATCCAAAATTATCCCCACAGTTAGCTCAGAGCTTTATTATTTTTTTTTTAGTTCGTTTTTAGGATGAAAGAAAAAAAAAAAAAAAAAAAAAAGGGTTTTTAAAGCTTGATCTTCAGCAATCCGTTGCAGCCCCAATGATCCCAAACAGTTAACTCAGAGGGACTCCACTCAGATCCACAGAGTCCCAAAGAACCAAAGAAATTGTTTTTTTTTTTTGTTTGTTTTGTTTTTTAGGTATATTGATCGTTTCTAGTAGACCAAACTCTGCTAGCTGCACCTGGGAGCCACCCTCAGATTTACACCTCCTCCTTTCTTTCGTGGAAAATCAGTCAGCTAGCACAGCCTCAATAAGCTTAGTATCTGCTCCGTATCTGTCCGCTTACAACCACCTCAAACATTGCCGATTAGCGGACCGACCACCCATCAGGCAGCTCTGTTGAAAAGCTCAGTGTCTGGCCCACTGATAAGAACACTCCTGCGCTCACCTTCAAAAGACACAGATGAGCAGTATGTCCTAACTCGGACCGAACTCCCGACAGAAAAGCAGACTAAATCAGCGAGGCATCATCTCTCTCGGGGCATTTCTTCTTGATTTCCTGATTCTCTCCGCACCGTGTTACACAAGTGAGACTGTGTATTCTTTTCAGCTAGAGGCTCCCGGTTTTTTCCCTGTAGCTGCAGTCCTCCAGCGTCTCCACGTCTCTAGATCACGATCGCCATTACAGAGGCGGGGTCATGGGTCACGAGTCACGGAAGACTAGGCAGAGGCGTGGAACTCTGCAGTCATCCCCTGCCAATTTATAACAAGACAGTACAATAATATGAAAGAACAAAAGATTTTGTTTCATTGGGCTTGTCCGGTCTTTTATTTTACAAGCTCTTCCATTCCCTTACGCCAACACATTTCGTCATCTATGGTTATGAATCCTATGACTTCCTTAGGGCTAGAAGTAATACAGATAATGTTGTTGTAATACACAAAAGATTAAACAAACATTTACTTTACATGATGTAAGCCCAAACATAACCTCTGTGCGTTAATGGACTAGTCACAACAGAGAAGTTGTGCAAATGTTCCATGCTAAAATAAAATACGTAAGCAAAGTTTACAACATATATATATACTTTCTCAAAGTTCAAAAATGTTAACCTAATATTTGCATAAACACCAAATTCCATAATATCACCTTTGTGTAAGTGAATTTGCACAAAACCATAAGAACAGCCAATATGCAGTTAATGTTGATCAACCACAAGTGAATTACATGCTCCATTACAACACTAATACATTAAAAATTAAAAGGATGGTACCTTAATAAATTACTCCAGAATCATCTCTGCAAAATTCAAATTCACATTAAAAACCTAAATTAGCTTTGAACACAAGAGGCATGAGGTATCAGTTATTCATTGCATCCTATTACAATCACATACTGCCACACTCTCAAAGGTAAGGCTTACCTCTCTATTAAGTCTTGATTCCAAATAAGAGTTCTCTTTGTAAAGTAACTTGAAGTCTTAAATATAAGAAACAAAACCCAAATTGCTACCCTGAAAGGCAACGCAAAATATTCTTATAACCTATTCCATACAATCCTTCGATATCACATTACCAATATTAACGCTTACCCGTAGGTATCACAGAATATCCAACATTCAAGCCGTCAATGTTTCAACATTAATATAATAAATCTCTGCATCCAAAATTTTGGCGAAAAAATTATCTCAATGAAGGCAAATGGTCCCTGGGGTACGGGGCACAAAACAATATCCGCGTTACTAATTATTTAAAGAAAAAAACGTTACCCTTTATCAAATTTACAAAGTATTCTACGCTTACCACTTGTGCAATAAACAAGCAGATCCAAGTCGAAGTATGTATAAACTGTAGACAGGAATGGAAACTATAATTCCGATAGTTCAAAGAGGTCCCTGAAGTACAGAGCAACCTGTGAAAAAATTAAATAAAGATCAGCCGAGTATCAGTACTAGCTACAATGTTATCTAAAAGTGCTAATATATCAAAGCCGCAACGTTGCACTTACCTGTTACAAAGTATCCTCGTGCCGCACCCGGATAATGCGAAGACACTCTCCTAGTCCCGTTAGGAATTCAAATAACATTCCCAGAAAGTAAAATGGTGACTACAATACCAAAATCACCAGCGCCATATTGGAATGGTTACAATATAGTGAATCGACCATTTCAATGTTGATAAACATGCGTATAGCACAGCCCCATATTGAAATAGTTAGATTATGTTTAATGATCTATTACTATAACTCTGAACATACGAGTATTAAAGTATAGAATCTTTATAAGAATTTTTTCATTAGGATTTTTTTACCAAAAGCTGAATAAAAGTAAAAGTAAAGAGCGGTCAAGTATAAATACCAGCTCCAAGGTTATATAGAAAGGCAAATATATCGAACCCGCAACATTGCACATACCTGTTACAATGTATCCTCTTGTGTCGCACCCGGATAACGCAAAGGCACTCTCCCAGTCATTTTAAGAGTTCAAAAAACATTCACACAAAGTAGAGGTGTGAGTACGAACAAGTATCATTAGCACCATATTTGAAAAGTTAAATTACAGTGAATCTAACATTTCATTGTCTATAAACATGCGGATAGTCCTGTATGAATATATGTACAGTATGTATTGACTAAATGTCACACTGATTGTTGAGTGCAGGGGTACATCTGTTTGCCTGCAGTTGCATACACGTTTATAAAACTCAAGAATCAGTAATAGAGGTAGTAAGTAATATATACTGCCACTTATATAGACATAAAGACATTTTGACTTAGTTACATTCACAAACAGTGTCACAGCCAGAGAGGGACTTATAAACTTATTTAGATGTGTACTGAAATTGTGATACTCCTTGTCTCTCGACCAGACTAGTATAACTTTAAAGTTGTTTCTTGACTATATCAGCAGAGGCTTTGTATGCATTTTAAACTGCTTACGACCCATACTGCAACTCACGTATATATTGACAAAAACACACAGGCACTCACCCACCCTGCCAGAAAGAGAGGGAGGCACTTACACATTCAGTCACATGCCCATTCAACACTTATGTGTCCGGCAGTAACAGAGCCTTGCACACACAGTTATATACCCCAATGCCCACTAATAGAGCCGGCCATACATCCAGTTACATACACATATAGGCAGCCACAGAGATACAAAGACAACTAGTCATATAGCGACGTACAGCCACATGCATCAAGCTAAAAACCAGTCGCAAATGGGCAGATTCTCAGAATCTGCCACTTTGCGACCAGTATTTTTGCATTTGGGATGCATCAACCCTTAAAAATTGCTATTTAGGAATCGCAATTCCATCTGTTGATGCATCTGGCTGGTAGTCACTTACACATCCAGTGACACACCCGGAGAGGGACTGATACACTTATTTAGATAAGTACTCAAGTAGTGACACTTCTAATCACCCATGCAGACAAGTAGCCCTAAAAATATGTGTTGAGCTTGCTACTGCAGAGCCTATGTGTGCAGTTGTATGCCTAGGTCTAGTCAGCATTTAAAAGTCCTTGCCAAGCTTTAAACTCTGTCGAACCACATATGTCACACCTTAGGTAGGGTGTGCGTAAGCCATAGGAAGGGTTCTATGTGCTTAACAGGTAAAGCAACGTTTATGTACAAGTTGTTGTGTACGAACTGTACGTTTGTGGATGACGTATACTTTAGCTGGTGCCAGACTGATTCCATGCACCTACATAGCATATATTATCCCTTGGACCAGTTAGCTCGCAGTGCCACTGTTAACCTACCTCCCTAAACTTGAACAAGGAGTGAACAGTTCTGGAAACCACTGAATATGGCAACTCTGTTCTCTCAGGAACCGGTGTGACAGACTTTGAACTTTTCGCTCAGTTACTTGTGCTTTCTTTAGCTCAGAGAAATATAAAAAGAATACACGAAGGGGCATTTTTTAAATATTTATCAAACCATAGAGATTCTTGCATAGAAAAAATGGGCTAAGATGATTAATAGACAGAAGCAGACAAAAGTTATAATGAGTGCCAAAACAGTGAATAAAACAAAGCGTTAAACCTTCTTGTTGAGACAGGTTAAGTTAACCCTAACCTACGTGTCTAGGGTGTGAAGGTATGGTCTGCCTAGAAATCCTCTTCCGAATGATCTAACCCCTTTACCTTGTGAGTAAGTGTGTATAACCCCTTCTTGGTTACAAGCTGGACACCCCTCATGGAGATATCAGTCAAATGCTAGGAGAAAGCTTCAGCATCCAGGGACACCTCAAAATCAGCAGACGTGTCTCCTCTGATTATGATAGGAAACAAAGGGCTATATATAGAAAACTGCATCTTTGCCTTGGAACAAGATTGTGATTAGGCAACCATTGTTTGTGTTGTACAGATAGCTGTGTTGCCATATGGATGTAATAAAAACATATTTGTATTACGCACGTGAAAGGCCTTGCACCTAATGCCAAGGCAGTGTGATAGTATACTCATGAAATTTTCTGAGGCAGCTAGCTCGGTGTTTCCAGGAAACTAGTCAATAATGTTAAGCTCTGTGTCATCAGGACCATGTTTTTCTTTGAGCACTCCTTGTGTGGGACTTTCCACAGTTGCATTAATTTTGAGTTGTGAATGACACACATTAGAAGAGCTCCCCAATTTAAAGCATTCATTGGGATTGACTAGGCTTGTAGGCTTATTGAAATGAACTCCTGCCCCACACTTGGGGCACTTTGGTTTATTAAAACAGGTTTTGCTGCCTTTATTGGGTTTATATTTACTAATATTGCATACAACTGCCAATTCAAGATGAGTGTCCTTCTCCTCATTCAGAGGTTTAACAGATCTCACTGATTTCTCAATTCCTTTTGCCATTTCCAAAACTTCCAACATGGTAGGATTCCTGTGTCTCAGTAGCTGTCCTTGTATTTTTTTGTGTGACACTGCATTATGGCTTGATCAAAAATGTACTGTTCAGTGATGATACCAAAATCACAGGTTGCAGCCAATATACGAAGGGAAGCCACATAGTTTCTAATAGGTGTATTGGCAAATCGATGTCTAGAGTAAAAAATGTAGCGCTCCAATACAATATTGGGTTCCACAATAAACTGCAAACACAACCTGTCTAATGCTCCTTGAAAGTCATCATAGTTATCACTGCCTTGCGGAGGTTGTATAACTAGAAGGGGATCTAAAACTTTTTGTGTTTCAGTTCTTGTAACATTTAGTAACAAACCCTTCTTCCTGTCAGCAGTAAATATGGCAGCATAAATGGTTATCATGAAATTGTTAAGTGGGCCAAGTCGTTTACTCCATCTCATGGGAATATCCCCAGGATTTTTAAGTCAGGGAGAAGGAGGATTGCAGGATTGCAGCATTGATGCATAATGGAAGTACTACAGCAAGTGCCATTTAAAATAAAACAATAAATAATTGAGAGCTGGATGAAATCAATAAAAATACTAAAACAGTACTTGAAAAATTGACTAGCCAATGAATGAACAACTGTAGAGTGTACTTTTGAGACACCGCACAATATACATGAAAGATGCTTGCATGTGAGGAAAACAAACTTCTTAAAAAATACAAAATAGACTGACAAGCTCCAAATACCTTATAAGTTGATAGAAATGAGGTAGACAGCTAAAAGAAATAAAGCATTGAATTTGCTGGTGTGGCTAACTTGCAGCGAAGTCAACCACCAAGTGCGCTGCAAATGCTGCTGTAAGCAAAAGGAAGTCAGTGTTAGGGGTGGGTAGAATTTGCGTAGTCGTGCTACGCAAAGCTCAGCAAAATGGTAAAAAATCTCTGCAAGCACACAAAAGTTCCGCAAACATGCAGAATTGCTTATCCACCCGTTTGTGATGCTTTTTTCCTGTTCGCTAATGCTGTTTGCGTGCTTCGGAGAAATATCTCATGAACACGCATTTTGAAAGCGCAAACATGCAAAAAATTCTGCGAAGCTGCGGATCACAGAATTTTCGGCAATTCAGCGTTCTTTGCGGAATGCAAAATGACTCAAATTCCACGAGCGGAACAGAATTTATCGGCCAGGCCTAGTCAGTATGCTGTAGCGGCTTGCTTGTCACTTAGACATGCACCAAGCACTGCTTGTGACATGGTAATCAGCACTGCTGATCATGACGTAGTGATCAGCACTGCAGAGTTCCTGTTCTGACAAATAATGTCCCACAATGAGTCCTGGACTCCCACAACAACTCCGTTGGTGAGGTTGTGTTAGTGACACAGCAGAATTAGGAATCCCTTTGGTGCTAAAAATCTGCAAAAATGTTCTGCAACCAGCAAGAGTTCTCCCAAAACAAATATGTGGCAGTCACAGTGAAAATCACAGCTGGGGATGCGCAGCAACTTTCAAAATAACTTGTTGCCAAAATGAAGTATAATTCTGTATAAGTTGTACTTGCAAATGAAATAGGTATAGGATGTGTTTCAGGTTGCATAATAAAATTGAACACAGACTTAACCTGATCTGCAAGTGCAAAGCCAGAATTGATCTCCAAATCTCCTACACAGGAAGTAAAAATAGGTGTGGGAACTCGAGATGAGGGACAAAAAGGAAGGCTCCAGAAAGGTGACAAACATCTGTTTTGTTGCCTTTAGGTTTCGTTTGAGTTTATCCAACTCTCAACTTTATTGAGGAAATTGTACAACAGGGTAGCAGCGACGTTCAAATCCCCTGAGAGGTTTTTAGCAGGATTTGGGTGCCATTAGCATAAAGAAAAAAATCAAAGTCAAAGGAATGATTCAAGGGGTCCAAGAATACCATGTATAAATAATTAAATACAGGATGAGACAGTATTGATTTTTGAGGGACCACAGTCTATCTAGGGCAGTTGACATCAGTAATGTTCTGTTCATTAAAAAACTAGAAAGCAGTAGCGGCTGGTACCGCCGGGGGGTGAGGCGGGCGGGGTAGATGGTGCAGCAATGAAAAAAACCAACAAAAGCACTTATCGGGCTATGGCCAGCCGCCGCCTCTCCTCCGTCCTCTTCTTCCTGTCTCAAGTTCTGCCAGCAGAAAGCACCTGGGCTCCCAGGGTCCCATAAGCCAATCAAAATGCCACTGTCATTATAACAGCAGCATCATGATTGGTTTGAGCACCATGGTTCGGAGCTGAGATGGGCACTGGGAGCCTGTGCATGTTCCCCACCAGGCTGTGCATTTCAGGCTGTTGGGAACATGCAGTGAGGATGAGTGTTTGGTCAGCCCAAATTGGCTGGTCACCACTCCTCCCCCCTTCTTTGGCCTAACCCAACCCACATGAAACTGTGCCACTGCAGTTGGAAAATAGAATGATAATAATGTTGAGTTATTATCATTTTATTTTACTTTTGAACTGCTCGGAGAGCAGTAGGGCGATGCTCCTCCGCCTTAGCGGAGGAGCCGTAGC